>NC_090240.1:0-218790 GCF_024489055.1 Chanodichthys erythropterus
GATCGGTCTGTGGCACTGCTCAGGTGTTATGAGAGCCCAGGTTGCTCTGATAGTGGCCTTCAGCTCTTCTTAATTGTTGGGTCTGGCATATGGCATCTTCCTCTTCACAATACCCCGTAGATTTTCTATGGGGTTAAGGTCAGGCGAGTTTGCTGGCCAATTAAGAACAGGGATACCATGGGTCCTTAAACCGGGTACTGGTAGCTTTGGCACTGTGTGCAGGTGCCAAGTCCTGTTGGGAAATGAAATCTGCATCTCTCCATAAAGTTGGTCAGCAGCAGGAAGCATGAAGTGCTCTAAAACTTCCTGGTATACGGCTGCGTTGACCTTGGACCTCAGAAAACACAGAGGGCCAACACCAGCAGATGACATGGCACCCCTCACCATCACTGACTGTGGAAACTTTAGGCTGGCCCTCAAGCGACGTGGATTGTGTGCCTCTCCTCTCTTCCTCCAGACTCTGGGACCCCGATTTCCAAAGGAAATGCCAAATTGACTTTCATCAGAGAACGTAACTTTGGACCACTCCAGCAGCAGTCCAGTCCTTTTTTGTCGAGGCGCCTCTGACGCTGTCTGTTGTTCAAGAGTGGCTTGGACACAAGGAACGACACAGCTGACACCCATGCCGTGCATTCGACTGGGCGAAGGGGTTCTTGAAGCACTGACTCCAGCTGCAGTCCACTCTTTGTGAATCTCCCCCATTTTTGAATGGGTTCCTGTTTCACAGTCCCTCTCCAGGGTGCGGTTATCCCTATTGCTAGTACACTTTTTTTTCTACCACATCTTTTTCCTTTCCCTTCGCCTCTCTATTAATGTGCTTGGACACAGAGCTCTGCGAACAGCCAGCCTCTTTTGCAATATTGACCTTTTGTGTCTTGGCCTCCTTGTGCAAGGTGTCAGTGGTCGTCTTTTGGACAACTGTCAAGTCAGCAGTCTTCCCCATGACTGTGTAGCCTACAGAACTAGACTGAGAGACCATTTAAAGGCCTTTGCAGGTGTTTTGAGTTAATTAGCTGATCAAGAGTGTGTGGCACCAGGTGTCTTCAATATTGAACCTTTTCACAATATTCTAAATTTTCTGAGATAGTGACTTTGGGATTTTCCATAGTTGTCAGCTATACTCATCAAAATGAAAAGAAATAAACATGTGAAACCTCTCAGTCTGTGTGTAATGAATGAATATGTGATATATACAAGTTTCACTTTTTGAAAGGAATTAGTGAAATAAATCAACTTTTTGATGACATTCTAATTATATGACCAGCACCTGTACACGAGCTGCGGTCCTTTAGACCAGTGAGGTTCCCATCCAGTCAGGCGTGTTTGATTAGATGTCTCCCTGATCAAACACACCCGATCCAACTCATCAGCTCGTTGGTAAAGACTCCAAGACCTCAGACGGGCGCATCAGACAAGAGTGACATTCAAGACGTGCAGTGCTGGTTTGGGAACCGCTGGCTTTGGAACAACGGCGACCGTTTCATAAGGGTGCCGAGACGGTGCCACCCTGCCAGCCACCCCACCGCAGGTACATAGAGACTCCTTGTGAAGCTCCAGCGACATTCCCTCTGCTATTAACCACAACGATTTGCAGTCCCCCAAAAGGGGAAGCACACCGTTCCTGGAGACACTGCAATACCAGGTGTCGATGCGTGGGAGTGGACGGAGCAAGCCCCGGTTCCGGCTCCATGAGCCAAAAATCCATTTAATATGTAGTCCCCAGATACAGGGGACGTATCAGATATTAAACTGATAAGTAACAGATTCCATCTTTTACATACACAAACTCAGACAGTTCATCAACACATACTTTTTATAACTCACTTTAGGTCCCATTTAATCCCTTTTTCCCTTCAAACATTTTTTAATTTCCCCTCAATATTATCATTTTTTGCACTGCGCCCTGCACTCTAGCCAAAACACAATAAAAAATTGATTTAGGACCCCATCCTGTTCGTTTGGACCTTAACATCGAAGTTCTGTGATTCCACAAAAAAACCCTTTTTGCCTTCTGATATAATTATCCACACCACCTTCCTCAATTCAAACTTCTGTCCCCCCAGACCCTCCCCATAAATTACCAGGTTCCGGGTCAGAGGGAGGACCTTTCCACCCCTTCCACCACTGATACAGCAAAGTCCAGAAGGCAGATGAAACTGGGCATGTCCAAAATACATGTTCTATTGTTTCCCTCCCTCCCACAACCAATTGGGCAGAAAGGTGACTTCCCTTGCCCATGACGATACTGCCTCTCCCTTACAGGCAAACGCCCCAGGGCCCCCAACCAATGAAGGTCTCTGCAAGCTCCATCCACATATGCTTGGCTGGTAGCATTGCCCAATTCACAGTGATGGGAAGAAATCTCTCTAGTCCCCCCTTCCCTGCCCCCTCTCCCTTAAACCCTTGTACAGTTCCCTACATGATTTATCACTGTTCCCTGTTCCAGACACCAAGGATGTTGACGTATAAATTTGGCAAACCACTGATATTCTTCCGGCCTGTCAAAAGCCCACGGAACCAACTTATCCCATGCAATCAAAGATCTTAGTGGAAAGGCTGCCCAGAACCTTGCAAAAAAATAAGCTTTGTGGTTTGTTGCCTGTAGGATTAAACGTGCCACAAAGGATGAAAAAATAGATGCTACCCACAAGGTAAAAAGGCACCTCCCTCCCACCCTTCTTAATTTCTTGGCTCACCTGAGCCCTGGATACCAGCTCGCACCTTCCCTTCCACAGAAAGGAGAACACAAGACATTCCAACTCTCTGCCACAATTATAGGGAAGAGGGAACACATATGCCAAATAATTGACTGTAGGCAACAAGTCTGCTTTTATCACTAATGTTCGGCTAGTTAAAGAAAGCTCTCTAGTGTTCCAAAGGCCAATTTTGGAGCGCACTTTCCCAATCAAAACCCTCCAGTTCTCCTTAGCGCTGTTCTGCCTGAAGAAACGCACTCCCAAAACCTTCAGACCATCTTCACATAAGCTATATCCCTCAATGGCTGTCTCCCGCCTAGCCCATCGACCTACATACATGACGGCTGACTTTGACATGTTCACTTTCGCCCCTGTAACCCTCCCAAAATCTCCCAAAATCTTGCTTGTTTCTAAAAATCCTGCCTTGATGTCAAAAACAGTGTCATGTCATCTGCATACAGCGACACCTTTGCTTGCAGACCTCCAGCCCCCGGCATGTGCAGGCCAGTAAAGGCCTGACATGCCCTTAAACGGGAAGCTAAAGGTTCAATGAACAAAATATAAAGAAGAGGGGAGAGAGGACATCCCTGTCTTACTCCTCCCAGCTGCTCAACTGACTCTGTCAGGAAACCATTAACTTTAAACTTACTTACCGCCCCCTTATACAATAAACGAACCCACGCCCTGATACTTGCCCCAAAACCTACCCTCTCAAGAACTGCAAACAAAAAGGAGAGACTAACTCGATCAAAAGCTTTCTCCTGGTCGAGGCTCAAAATTGCTAGAGAAAGCTGCCGTTGCTCAGCCCACCCAATAGCATCTCTGATCAAAGTCAAATTTAGGCTGCCAGAGCGGCCTGGTACCCCACAAGTCTGGTCTGGGTGCACCACCTTCCCCACCACAGACCTCATTCGTATAGCTATGACCTTCGCAAGGATTTTATAGTCAGTAGTAAGGAGAGTGATGGGCCTCCAGTTTGCCAAATCTGTCTTATCTCCCTTCTTATACAAAAGGGAGACATGCCCTGTCCTCATAGAAGCTGTGAGTGACCCAGTCATCAGGCTCTCATTATACACCTCAACCAGGTCCTGTCCAATAAGTTGCCAAAAGGAGCAGTATATCTCAACTGGCAACCCATCACAGCCAGGAGCTGTCCCTTTCCTAAGTGATGCCATTGCCTCTTCTGCCTCCTGCAAAGACACCTCCCCTTCTAATGCGGCAGCATCATCACCCTCCAAGACACTCTCTAAACTTGTCAAGAACACCCTCGCCTGAGAGTCTACCAAACCTCGGGGGCTAAAAAGCTGTTTATAAAAAACTGCCACCGTCTTCAACATTTCAGCTGTAGATGTAACATTACCCTTCTCTGTCTTTAACCCTTCTATGCATTTCCTCTGCTGCTGTCTCCTCACAGAGGCAAAAAAATATTTTGATGGACCCTCCTCTAAAAACCGTCTCCCTTGCACCCATTTCTAACATAAATTTCTCTGCTTCCTTCATATAAAAACCTTTAACCCTCTCTTGGATAGCATAGAATCTGCCCCACTCCTCAGCTGCCTCTCTGCCCTCCTGAGCCCATAAGGACTGCATCTCCCTAATCCAAACACTAATGAGCCCTCGTCTTTTTACTGCCTTAGCCTCCCCCCACCATCTACAGAAGTTAGCTATTCTCTCTTTTACTCCCTCCCACCACTGAGCCTGCGTTTCAAACAGACACTTCAAATTCTGCCAGGCCCTGTATAGGTGCTTAAACACTTGAACAAAAAACTTATCCTGAAGGAAAGATCTGTTCAACCTCCAAGATCCTCTCCCCCTCTGAATACCCCCCAACCTCCATCTCGACTCCTATCATACAATGATCAGACAACCAAACCGGCAAGAAGAAGAAATCATCAACCTTAACTCCTGCTGACACAAACACATAATCCAAACGAGATTTTTCCCTCTACTATTTCTCCAAGTAAAGCCCTCCAAAGCCCTTCCCACCACTTTAAAGGAGTCATAAAGAGAAAAACTCTTAAGGAGGAAAGCCAAATCACCCTTTGGCTCCCTATCTAAAGAAACATTAAAATCCCCTCCCAAAACCACCTTCCGATTTGTATAAAACAAAGGTTTTAATAAATTAAAGAAACCCCTCTCTCCTCCCTCTTACTAGGCGCATATACCTTAATCAGTCTGATGCTAAGACCCCTCCATCTTACATCAGCATACAACACCCTCCCGGGAACTACCATTAAATTCTCTTCAATGACAGTTTCCTGAGAGTTAAAGTATTCCCACCCCATCTGCCATCACATTCCCTGCCCCCCACATAGATGGACCTTTTCCCCAGTCCTTTGCAAAAAGAAGCTCATCTCTGCTGTTCTCTAAATGACATTCCTGTAAAAACATAATGTCAAAATTAACAGAACTCAAGGACTCAAAAAAAGCTATCCTTCGTTTTGCCATTTTCAATCCTCTTACATTTAGAGTGGCCACCCTCAGCCCCCCCATTTTAGGCAAACACTAAAGAAAAACAGTCCTTATCCCTTATCCCCTCCAAAACCTCCCTTCCCACCCCCTGTGGTACATCCCTTCACCCTTCTAGCTACTACCTCCGTCCACCCCTGAGAATCATCTTCAGTACTCTCCCCACACTCTCCCCACTCCATCCCCCCCCTCCCCCCCATCCCCCCCCTCATATACTACTTCTTTAAAAGCTTTAACCGCTCCCGCTCCCTTCCCCGAGTCATGTAAAGATACCAAGTCCTCCAAAGAAACAAAAGTCTTTACTGTCTCAATCTTGCTGCATTTTCGGTCCCTCTCGTCCTCTCCTCCGCCATCTTCTTCCACCGCTCGCCGACGTCCTCTTCCCCCTGATATCTCCATCTCGCTGTCTCCGCCTCCACTTTGCTCAGAAGTTATAATGTCTAAAGCATCCAGTTGCGACCATGTAAACCTGGCTGGGTCTTCAGCTTGTGGAGTATCTTGAATGGTGTTGTTACTAGACACAATTGCAGCCCCGGAAAACACCTCTGCAATATCGATGTCTGACCAGGTCTGTCCAATACCCTGTGACTGCTCCCTCTCTTGAGCTGCCCCCGGAGGACGTGGCTGGTTGACCTCTGCAACTGCTGGTCCTTTGTCCTGGTGATGCACAGCACTTTCCTCAGCCCCTGGTCTTTATTAGCACCCTCTGTTGCAGCTGTAAGCTCTGTCTGGTTGATTGAAGAGTTGGATGCCTCACACATGAGAGATTCCAAATCTGCTTGCAGATCTTCCCCCTCCTTAAATAAACTAGCGTAGCTCTTCTTTCTGGCTGGACAACCCCGATACAAATGTTCTTTACTTCCACACAGACTGCAATGCTTGGGAGCAGTACATTCCGCCGCCACATGATCCGTCTTCCCACAGAATCTACATCTCTCTCCCTTGCACTCCACTTTCACATGACCCTGCCCTCCACATCTTCGACAATACACGGGCTGTCCGGGATAGTGCAGGAAACCTCTGTTCGGTCCAATAGAAAAGCTGCCTGGAGGGTGCAGCACAGTGCCAGGTGAAGAGGAGTCAGAGTCTCAACTTCACCATGTACCTCCTCTTCCCATTCCATATTCCATATCGATCTCTCAAGCGCTCTCCTCCTCTTACAACATCACAATATCTTGCAATAAATGCCAGGACATCGCCATCCAAATATATACAAAAAGGGTTGTATATATGAATAGTAAGTGGGATAAAATCCTGAACAAACACAGGCTGAAGCTGCAGGCCCTCCAGCAATTTATGACCTTCCTTTTTCTTCCAGGCTTCAAAAAAACCAACACAGTCCTTCAAAACACAAAAAGTTAAATCCAAAAATCCAGTTGACACAAAATCTTGTAAACAAAAAACTTCAGCAGGCTGTATCTTGAAAAGTCCTCTAAGAATTTCAGTAACAAAAAATCTCTTCCAAAACGTTGCTTCACCAATTCTTCAGCATCTTTCTTCAACAACACACGAATCGTATTCCTCAACCGCACCATCAAGGCCGACTCTCTTTCGTCGTTCCCCGACATAACTCCTGGGTAAGATACTACACTTGATCTTAGCCAAAAGGCCGAGAAGCGATGCCGTTGCCAAGCAGTGGGGCAGAGCCGGCAAAGGCGACGCCCATCTGGGCCGCGGTGGGTTTCGTACTTTGCCTCTAGGACCACTGCTGTCGATCAGATCGTTTGTTAAATAGTGGAGATGATTTGAAACAACCTGCTTTCGCGAACTGGTCCTAGGTTTTTCCATCGACCTCCACAAAAGCACCGCAGTACAATTCTCTGGACTCCCTAGGTCGTTCTTGATCAGGAGGGGGGGGGGGGGGGAAAAGCACAACTTTAACATTTGGATAGTGTGACGAGTCCCTCGTTCTTCCTGCTACGGCCGGCCAGTGGGTGTGGCTGGGAGACTCATCAAGTGAACCATGTACACCCGTGCTTCCCTCTATAAAGCTTGGGCTTTGTTTGGCGTGGTGTGTTGCTTGCTCCTGGGTGCTTTGGTTTTGATTTTGGTCTTTGTTTATTTTGAGTTCCTTATTCATTTAAATGTGGTTCTGTCTGATGTTTGGTTATTGATGTGTCTGACAGAAATTGTGTTTGGTTTTGTTGATTTCTTGTTTCATATATTTTCTTATTTATGCTGATAAATCTCTTTTCGTTGCAACCTACCAAGCTGCCTATGTCCTCCGTTTCATTTGTCACGGCTTTGAGCCGGTCGTGACAATAGCGACCACGGGGTCATTTAGAAAACGGCCATGGTCGAGTGCCCCCAAAAGCCTGTCGTCCCTGAAGAAAAACTCAGAACTTTGCGAAACCAGGCGAGCGCACGCAACACCCGATTCCATAAAAGGGGCGTGCAAACACACACGGAGCCACAGACAACGCTACGACTGTTAGAAACCACAGGTTCTCTCGGCACCACCTAATCTTCTTTCAACCAGTATGTCCAGGGGAGAGCGCGAACGCAGTCCCCCACTACCATAAATTATGCAGTCGAGATTCCCACATTTGGGGAATTCGCAGGGGTCAGCACAACCGGAGTGCAATGGCCGAGCCTCGCCCTGGGTGAACCACCTTCCTGATCATGGTGTCTCCCCTGCCAGGTAAGTATGAGTCCCCAGGCCTCCAGTCAGAGGCTACCCTATCCCTCTTTGCCGTCCTCATCAACGGTGACCCCCCTCCCCCATCCCAAGCAAAGGAAGGGCGTGTCCCTTCCATTACTTGACTGCGATTTCCGTGACCATGCCTTCAAGCCGGCAAACTGCCAAGCACCTACAGGTGCTGGTCGTATGATTAGAATGTCATCAAAAAGTTGATTTCTTTCACTAATTCCTTTCAAAAAGTCAAACTTGTATATTATGTACATTGCACACAGACTGATATATTTCAAATGTTTATTTCTTTTAATTTTGATGATTATAACTGACAACTAAGGAAAATCCCAAATCCGGTATCTCAGCAAATTTAGAATATTACTTAAGACCAATACAAAGAAAGGATTTTTAGAAATCTTGGCCAACTGAAAACTATAAACATGAAAAGTATGAGCGTGTGCAGCACTCAATACTTAGTTGGGGCTCCTTTTGCCTGAATTACTGCAGCAATGCGGCGTGGCATGGAGTCGATCGGTCTGTGGCACTGCTCAGGTGTTATGAGAGCCCAGGTTGCTCTGATAGTGGCCTTCAGCTCTTCTTAATTGTTGGGTCTGGCATATGGCATCTTCCTCTTCACAATACCCCGTAGATTTTCTATGGGGTTAAGGTCAGGCTTCACCAATTCTTCAGCATCTTTCTTCAACAACACACGAATCGTATTCCTCAACCGCACCATCAAGGCCGACTCTCTTTCGTCGTTCCCCGACATAACTCCTGGGTAAGATACTACACTTGATCTTAGCCAAAAGGCCGAGAAGCGATGCCGTTGCCAAGCAGTGGGGGCAGAGCCGGCAAAGGCGACGCCCATCTGGGCCGCGGTGGGTTTCGTACTTTGCCTCTAGGACCACTGCTGTCGATCAGATCGTTTGTTAAATAGTGGAGATGATTTGAAACAACCTGCTTTCGCGAACTGGTCCTAGGTTTTTCCATCGACCTCCACAAAAGCACCGCAGTACAATTCTCTGGACTCCCTAGGTCGTTCTTGATCAGGAGGGGGGGGGCAAAAAGCTCAACTTTAACATTTGGATAGTGTGACGAGTCCCTCGTTCTTCCTGCTACGGCCGGCCAGTGGGTGTGGCTGGGAGACTCATCAAGTGAACCATGTACACCCGTGCTTCCCTCTATAAAGCTTGGGCTTTGTTTGGCGTGGTGTGTTGCTTGCTCCTGGGTGCTTTGGTTTTGATTTTGGTCTTTGTTTATTTTGAGTTCCTTATTCATTTAAATGTGGTTCTGTCTGATGTTTGGTTATTGATGTGTCTGACAGAAATTGTGTTTGGTTTTGTTGATTTCTTGTTTCATATATTTTCTTATTTATGCTGATAAATCTCTTTTCGTTGCAACCTACCAAGCTGCCTATGTCCTCCGTTTCATTTGTCACGGCTTTGAGCCGGTCGTGACAATAGCGACCACGGGGTCATTTAGAAAACGGCCGTGGTCGAGTGCCCCCAAAAGCCTGTCGTCCCTGAAGGAAAACTCAGAACTTTGCGAAACCAGGCGAGCGCACGCAACACCCGATTCCATAAAAGGGGCGTGCAAACACACACGGAGCCACAGACAACGCTACGACTGTTAGAAACCACAGGTTCTCTCGGCACCACCTAATCTTCTTTCAACCAGTATGTCCAGGGGAGAGCGCGAACGCAGTCCCCCACTACCATAAATTATGCAGTCGAGATTCCCACATTTGGGGAATTCGCAGGGGTCAGCACAACCGGAGTGCAATGGCCGAGCCTCGCCCTGGGTGAACCACCTTCCTGATCATGGTGTCTCCCCTGCCAGGTAAGTATGAGTCCCCAGGCCTCCAGTCAGAGGCTACCCTATCCCTCTTTGCCGTCCTCATCAACGGTGACCCCCTCCCCCACCCCAAGCAAAGGAAGGGCGTGTCCCTTCCATTACTTGACTGCGATTTCCGTGACCATGCCTTCAAGCCGGCAAACTGCCAAGCACCTACAGGTGCTGGTCGTATGATTAGAATGTCATCAAAAAGTTGATTTCTTTCACTAATTCCTTTCAAAAAGTCAAACTTGTATATTATGTACATTGCACACAGACTGATATATTTCAAATGTTTATTTCTTTTAATTTTGATGATTATAACTGACAACTAAGGAAAATCCCAAATCCGGTATCTCAGCAAATTTAGAATATTACTTAAGACCAATACAAAGAAAGGATTTTTAGAAATCTTGGCCAACTGAAAACTATAAACATGAAAAGTATGAGCGTGTGCAGCACTCAATACTTAGTTGGGGCTCCTTTGCCTGAATTACTGCAGCAATGCGGCGTGGCATGGAGTCGATCGGTCTGTGGCACTGCTCAGGTGTTATGAGAGCCCAGGTTGCTCTGATAGTGGCCTTCAGCTCTTCTTAATTGTTGGGTCTGGCATATGGCATCTTCCTCTTCACAATACCCCGTAGATTTTCTATGGGGTTAAGGTCAGGCGAGTTTGCTGGCCAATTAAGAACAGGGATACCATGGTCCTTAAACCGGGTACTGGTAGCTTTGGCACTGTGTGCAGGTGCCAAGTCCTGTTGGGAAATGAAATCTGCATCTCCATAAAGTTGGTCAGCAGCAGGAAGCATGAAGTGCTCTAAAACTTCCTGGTATACGGCTGCGTTGACCTTGGACCTCAGAAAACACAGTGGGCCAACACCAGCAGATGACATGGCACCCCAAACCATCACTGACTGTGGAAACTTTAGGCTGGCCCTCAAGCGACGTGGATTGTGTGCCTCTCCTCTCTTCCTCCAGACTCTGGGACCCCGATTTCCAAAGGAAATGCCAAATTGACTTTCATCAGAGAACGTAACTTTGGACCACTCAGCAGCAGTCCAGTCCTTTTTGTCGAGGCGCCTCTGACGCTGTCTGTTGTTCAAGAGTGGCTTGACACAAGGAACGAGACAGCTGAAAACCATGTCTTGCATACGTCTGTGCGTAGGGGTTCTTGAAGCACTGACTCCAGCTGCAGTCCACTCTTTGTGAATCTCCCCCACATTTTTGAATGGGTTCTGTTTCACAGTCCTCTCCAGGGTGCGGTTATCCCTATTGCTAGTACACTTTTTTTCTACCACATCTTTTCCTTCCCTTCGCCTCTCTATTAATGTGCTTGGACACAGAGCTCTGCGAACAGCCAGCCTCTTTTGCAATGACCTTTTGTGTCTTGGCCTCCTTGTGCAAGGTGTCAGTGGTCGTCTTTTGGACAACTGTCAAGTCAGCAGTCTTCCCCATGACTGTGTAGCCTACAGAACTAGACTGAGAGACCATTTAAAGGCCTTTGCAGGTGTTTTGAGTTAATTAGCTGATAAGAGTGTGTGGCACCAGGTGTCTTCAATATTGAACCTTTTCACAATATTCTAATTTTCTGAGATAGTGACTTTGGGATTTTCCATAGTTGTCAGCTATACTCATCAAAATGAAAAGAAATAAACATGTGAAACCTCTCAGTCTGTGTGTAATGAATGAATATGATATATACAAGTTTCACTTTTTGAAAGGAATTAGTGAAATAAATCAACTTTTTGATGACATTCTAATTATATGACCAGCACCTGTACACGAGCTGCGGTCCTTTAGACCAGTGGTTCCCATCAGTCAGGCGTGTTTGATTAGATGTCTCCCTGATCAAACACACCCGATCCAACTCATCAGCTCGTTGGTAAAGACTCCAAGACCTCAGACGGGCGCATCAGACAAGAGTGACATTCAAGACGTGCAGTGCTGGTTTGGGAACCGCTGCTTTGGAACAACGGCGACCGTTTCATAAGGGTGCGAGACGGTGCCACCCTGCCAGCCACCCCACCGCAGGTACATAGAGACTCCTTGTGAAGCTCCAGCGACATTCCCTCTGCTATTAACCACAACGATTTGCAGTCCCCCAAAAGGGGAAGCACACCGTTCCTGGAGACACTGCAATACCAGGTCGATGCGTGGAGTGGACGGAGCAAGCCCCGGTTCCGGCTCCATGAGCCAAAAATCCATTTAATATGTAGTCCCCAGATAGGGGACGTATCAGATATTAAACTGATAAGAACAGATACTACACTTGATCTTAGCCAAAAGGCCGAGAAGCGATGCCGTTGCCAAGCAGTGGGGGCAGAGCCGGCAAAGGCGACGCCCATCTGGGCCGCGGTGGGTTTCGTACTTTGCCTCTAGGACCACTGCTGTCGATCAGATCGTTTGTTAAATAGTGGAGATGATTTGAAACAACCTGCTTTCGCGAACTGGTCCTAGGTTTTTCCATCGACCTCCACAAAAGCACCGCAGTACAATTCTCTGGACTCCCTAGGTCGTTCTTGATCAGGAGGGGGGAAAAAAAAAAGCTCAACTTTAACATTTGGATAGTGTGACGAGTCCCTCGTTCTTCCTGCTACGGCCGGCCAGTGGGTGTGGCTGGGAGACTCATCAAGTGAACCATGTACACCCGTGCTTCCCTCTATAAAGCTTGGGCTTTGTTTGGCGTGGTGTGTTGCTTGCTCCTGGGTGCTTTGGTTTTGATTTTGGTCTTTGTTTATTTTGAGTTCCTTATTCATTTAAATGTGGTTCTGTCTGATGTTTGGTTATTGATGTGTCTGACAGAAATTGTGTTTGGTTTTGTTGATTTCTGCTTTCATATATTTTCTTATTTATGCTGATAAATCTCTTTTCATTGCAACCTACCAAGCTGCCTATGTCCTCCGTTTCATTTGTCACGGCTTTGAGCCGGTCGTGACACTAGCGACCACGGGGTCATTTAGAAAACGGCCATGGTCGAGTGCCCCCAAAAGCCTGTCGTCCCTGAAGGAAAACTCAGAACTTTGCGAAACCAGGCGAGCGCACGCAACACCCGATTCCATAAAAGGGGCGTGCAAACACACACGGAGCCACAGACAACGCTACGACTGTTAGAAACCACAGGTTCTCTCGGCACCACCTAATCTTCTTTCAACCAGTATGTCCAGGGGAGAGCGCGAACGCAGTCCCCCACTACCATAAATTATGCAGTCGAGATTCCCACATTTGGGGAATTCGCAGGGGTCAGCACAACCGGAGTGCAATGGCCGAGCCTCGCCCTGGGTGAACCACCTTCCTGATCATGGTGTCTCCCCTGCCAGGTAAGTATGAGTCCCCAGGCCTCCAGTCAGAGGCTACCCTATCCCTCTTTGCCGTCCTCATCAACGGTGACCCCCCTCCCCCACCCCAAGCAAAGGAAGGGCGTGTCCCTTCCATTACTTGACTGCGATTTCCGTGACCATGCCTTCAAGCCGGCAAACTGCCAAGCACCTACAGGTGCTGGTCGTATGATTAGAATGTCATCAAAAAGTTGATTTCTTTCACTAATTCCTTTCAAAAAGTCAAACTTGTATATTATGTACATTGCACACAGACTGATATATTTCAAATGTTTATTTCTTTTAATTTTGATGATTATAACTGACAACTAAGGAAAATCCCAAATCCGGTATCTCAGCAAATTTAGAATATTACTTAAGACCAATACAAAGAAAGGATTTTTAGAAATCTTGGCCAACTGAAAACTATAAACATGAAAAGTATGAGCGTGTGCAGCACTCAATACTTAGTTGGGGCTCCTTTTGCCTGAATTACTGCAGCAATGCGGCGTGGCATGGAGTCGATCGGTCTGTGGCACTGCTCAGGTGTTATGAGAGCCCAGGTTGCTCTGATAGTGGCCTTCAGCTCTTCTTAATTGTTGGGTCTGGCATATGGCATCTTCCTCTTCACAATACCCCGTAGATTTTCTATGGGGTTAAGGTCAGGCGAGTTTGCTGGCCAATTAAGAACAGGGATACCATGGTCCTTAAACCGGGTACTGGTAGCTTTGGCACTGTGTGCAGGTGCCAAGTCCTGTTGGGAAATGAAATCTGCATCTCCATAAAGTTGGTCAGCAGCAGGAAGCATGAAGTGCTCTAAAACTTCCTGGTATACGGCTGCGTTGACCTTGGACCTCAGAAAACACAGTGGGCCAACACCAGCAGATGACATGGCACCCCAAACCATCACTGACTGTGGAAACTTTAGGCTGGCCCTCAAGCGACGTGGATTGTGTGCCTCTCCTCTCTTCCTCCAGACTCTGGGACCCCGATTTCCAAAGGAAATGCCAAATTGACTTTCATCAGAGAACGTAACTTTGGACCACTCAGCAGCAGTCCAGTCCTTTTTGTCGAGGCGCCTCTGACGCTGTCTGTTGTTCAAGAGTGGCTTGACACAAGGAACGAGACAGCTGAAAACCATGTCTTGCATACGTCTGTGCGTAGGGGTTCTTGAAGCACTGACTCCAGCTGCAGTCCACTCTTTGTGAATCTCCCCCACATTTTTGAATGGGTTCTGTTTCACAGTCCTCTCCAGGGTGCGGTTATCCCTATTGCTAGTACACTTTTTTTTCTACCACATCTTTTCCTTCCCTTCGCCTCTCTATTAATGTGCTTGGACACAGAGCTCTGCGAACAGCCAGCCTCTTTTGCAATGACCTTTTGTGTCTTGGCCTCCTTGTGCAAGGTGTCAGTGGTCGTCTTTTGGACAACTGTCAAGTCAGCAGTCTTCCCCATGACTGTGTAGCCTACAGAACTAGACTGAGAGACCATTTAAAGGCCTTTGCAGGTGTTTTGAGTTAATTAGCTGATAAGAGTGTGTGGCACCAGGTGTCTTCAATATTGAACCTTTTCACAATATTCTAATTTTCTGAGATAGTGACTTTGGGATTTTCCATAGTTGTCAGCTATACTCATCAAAATGAAAAGAAATAAACATGTGAAACCTCTCAGTCTGTGTGTAATGAATGAATATGATATATACAAGTTTCACTTTTTGAAAGGAATTAGTGAAATAAATCAACTTTTTGATGACATTCTAATTATATGACCAGCACCTGTACACGAGCTGCGGTCCTTTAGACCAGTGGTTCCCATCAGTCAGGCGTGTTTGATTAGATGTCTCCCTGATCAAACACACCCGATCCAACTCATCAGCTCGTTGGTAAAGACTCCAAGACCTCAGACGGGCGCATCAGACAAGAGTGACATTCAAGACGTGCAGTGCTGGTTTGGGAACCGCTGCTTTGGAACAACGGCGACCGTTTCATAAGGGTGCGAGACGGTGCCACCCTGCCAGCCACCCCACCGCAGGTACATAGAGACTCCTTGTGAAGCTCCAGCGACATTCCCTCTGCTATTAACCACAACGATTTGCAGTCCCCCAAAAGGGGAAGCACACCGTTCCTGGAGACACTGCAATACCAGGTCGATGCGTGGAGTGGACGGAGCAAGCCCCGGTTCCGGCTCCATGAGCCAAAAATCCATTTAATATGTAGTCCCCAGATAGGGGACGTATCAGATATTAAACTGATAAGAACAGATTCCATCTTTTACATACACAAACTCAGACAGTTCATCAACACATACTTTTTATAACTCACTTTAGGTCCCATTTAATCCCTTTTTCCCTTCAAACATTTTTTAATTTCCCCCTCAATATTATCATTTTGCACTGCGCCCTGCACTCTAGCCAAAACACAATAAAAAATTGATTTAGGACCCCATCCTGTTCGTTTGGACCTTAACATCGAAGTTCTGTGATTCCACAAAACCCTTTTGCCTTCTGATATAATTATCCACACCACCTTCCTCAATTCAAACTTCTGTCCCCCCAGACCCTCCCCATAAATTACCAGGTTCCGGGTCAGAGGAGGACCTTTCCACCCCTTCCACCACTGATACAGCAAAGTCCAGAAGGCAGATGAAACTGGGCATGTCCAAAATACATGTTCTATTGTTTCCTCCCTCCCACAACCAATTGGGCAGAAAGGTGACTTCCCTTGCCCATGACGATACTGCCTCTCCCTTACAGGCAAACGCCCCAGGGCCCCCAACCAATGAAGGTCTCTGCAAGCTCCATCCACATATGCTGGCTGTAGCATTGCCCAATTCACAGTGATGGGAAGAAATCTCTCTAGTCCCCCCTTCCCTGCCCCCCTCTCCCTTAAACCCTTGTACAGTTCCCTATGATTTATCACTGTTCCCTGTTCCAGACACCAAGGATGTTGACGTATAAATTTGGCAAACCACTGATATTCTTCCGGCCTGTCAAAAGCCCACGGAACCAACTTATCCCATGCAATCAAAGATCTTAGTGGAAAGGCTGCCCAGAACCTTGCAAAAAAATAAGCTTTGTGGTTTGTTGCCTGTAGGATTAAACGTGCCACAAAGGATGAAAAAATAGATGCTACCCACAAGGTAAAAAAAGGCACCTCCCTCCCACCCTTCTTAATTTCTTGGCTCACCTGAGCCCTGGATACCAGCTCGCACCTTCCCTTCCACAGAAAGGAGAACACAAGACCTTCCAACTCTCTGCCACAATTATAGGGAAGAGGGAACACATATGCCAAATAATTGACTGTAGGCAACAAGTCTGCTTTTATCACTAATGTTCGGCTAGTTAAAGAAAGCTCTCTAGTGTTCCAAAGGCCAATTTTGGAGCGCACTTTCCCAATCAAAACCCTCCAGTTCTCCTTAGCGCTGTTCTGCCTGAAGAAACGCACTCCCAAAACCTTCAGACCATCTTCACATAAGCTATATCCCTCAATGGCTGTCTCCCGCCTAGCCCATCGACCTACATACATGACGGCTGACTTTGACATGTTCACTTTCGCCCCTGTAACCCTCCCAAAATCTCCCAAAATCTTGCTTGTTTCTAAAAATCCTGCCTTGATGTCAAAAACAGTGTCATGTCATCTGCATACAGCGACACCTTTGCTTGCAGACCTCCAGCCCCCGGCATGTGCAGGCCAGTAAAGGCCTGACATGCCCTTAAACGGGAAGCTAAAGGTTCAATGAACAAAATATAAAGAAGAGGGGAGAGAGGACATCCCTGTCTTACTCCTCCCAGCTGCTCAACTGACTCTGTCAGGAAACCATTAACTTTAAACTTACTTACCGCCCCCTTATACAATAAACGAACCCACGCCCTGATACTTGCCCCAAAACCTACCCTCTCAAGAACTGCAAACAAAAAGGAGAGACTAACTCGATCAAAAGCTTTCTCCTGGTCGAGGCTCAAAATTGCTAGAGAAAGCTGCCGTTGCTCAGCCCACCCAATAGCATCTCTGATCAAAGTCAAATTTAGGCTGCCAGAGCGGCCTGGTACCCCACAAGTCTGGTCTGGGTGCACCACCTTCCCCACCACAGACCTCATTCGTATAGCTATGACCTTCGCAAGGATTTTATAGTCAGTAGTAAGGAGAGTGATGGGCCTCCAGTTTGCCAAATCTGTCTTATCTCCCTTCTTATACAAAAGGGAGACATGCCCTGTCCTCATAGAAGCTGTGAGTGACCCAGTCATCAGGCTCTCATTATACACCTCAACCAGGTCCTGTCCAATAAGTTGCCAAAAGGAGCAGTATATCTCAACTGGCAACCCATCACAGCCAGGAGCTGTCCCTTTCCTAAGTGATGCCATTGCCTCTTCTGCCTCCTGCAAAGACACCTCCCCTTCTAATGCGGCAGCATCATCACCCTCCAAGACACTCTCTAAACTTGTCAAGAACACCCTCGCCTGAGAGTCTACCAAACCTCGGGGGCTAAAAAGCTGTTTATAAAAAACTGCCACCGTCTTCAACATTTCAGCTGTAGATGTAACATTACCCTTCTCTGTCTTTAACCCTTCTATGCATTTCCTCTGCTGCTGTCTCCTCACAGAGGCAAAAAAATATTTTGATGGACCCTCCTCTAAAAACCGTCTCCTTGCACCCATTTCTAACATAAATTTCTCTGCTTCCTTCATATAAAAACCTTTAACCCTCTCTTGGATAGCATAGAATCTGCCCCACTCCTCAGCTGCCTCTCTGCCCTCCTGAGCCCATAAGGACTGCATCTCCCTAATCCAAACACTAATGAGCCCTCGTCTTTTTACTGCCTTAGCCTCCCCCACCATCTACAGAAGTTAGCTATTCTCTCTTTTACTCCCTCCCACCACTGAGCCTGCGTTTCAAACAGACACTTCAAATTCTGCCAGGCCCTGTATAGGTGCTTAAACACTTGAACAAAAAACTTATCCTGAAGGAAAGATCTGTTCAACCTCCAAGATCCTCTCCCCCTCTGAATACCCCCAACCTCCATCTCGACTCCTATCATACAATGATCAGACAACCAAACCGGCAAGAAGAAGAAATCATCAACCTTAACTCCTGCTGACACAAACACATAATCCAAACGAGATTTTTCCCCTCTACTATTTCTCCAAGTAAAGCCCTCCAAAGCCCTTCCCACCACTTTAAAGGAGTCATAAAGAGAAAAACTCTTAAGGAGGAAAGCCAAATCACCCTTTGGCTCCCTATCTAAAGAAACATTAAAATCCCCTCCCAAAACCACCTTCCGATTTGTATAAAACAAAGGTTTTAATAAATTAAAGAAACCCCCTCTCTCCTCCCTCTTACTAGGCGCATATACATTAATCAGTCTGATGCTAACACCCCTCCATCTTACATCAGCATACAACACCCTCCCCGGAACTACCATTAAATTCTCTTCAATGACAAATTCCTGAGAGTTAAAAAGTATTCCCACCCCATCTGCCATCACATTCCCTGCCCCCCACATAGATGGACCTTTTCCCCAGTCCTTTGCAAAAAGAAGCTCATCTCTGCTGTTCTCTAAATGACATTCCTGTAAAAACATAATGTCAAAATTAACAGAACTCAAGGACTCAAAAAAAGCTATCCTTCGTTTTGCCATTTTCAATCCTCTTACATTTAGAGTGGCCACCCTCAGCCCCCCCATTTTAGGCAAACACTAAAGAAAAACAGTCCTTATCCCTTATCCCCTCCAAAACCTCCCTTCCCACCCCCTGTGGTACATCCCTTCACCCTTCTAGCTACTACCTCCGTCCACCCCTGAGAATCATCTTCAGTACTCTCCCCACACTCTCCCCACTCCATCCCCCCCTCCCCCCCATCCCCCCCCTCATATACTACTTCTTTAAAAGCTTTAACCGCTCCCGCTCCCTTCCCCGAGTCATGTAAAGATACCAAGTCCTCCAAAGAAACAAAAGTCTTTACTGTCTCAATCTTGCTGCATTTTCGGTCCCTCTCGTCCTCTCCTCCGCCATCTTCTTCCACCGCTCGCCGACGTCCTCTTCCCCCTGATATCTCCATCTCGCTGTCTCCGCCTCCACTTTGCTCAGAAGTTATAATGTCTAAAGCATCCAGTTGCGACCATGTAAACCTGGCTGGGTCTTCAGCTTGTGGAGTATCTTGAATGGTGTTGTTACTAGACACAATTGCAGCCCCGGAAAACACCTCTGCAATATCGATGTCTGACCAGGTCTGTCCAATACCCTGTGACTGCTCCCTCTCTTGAGCTGCCCCCGGAGGACGTGGCTGGTTGACCTCTGCAACTGCTGGTCCTTTGTCCTGGTGATGCACAGCACTTTCCTCAGCCCCCTGGTCTTTATTAGCACCCTCTGTTGCAGCTGTAAGCTCTGTCTGGTTGATTGAAGAGTTGGATGCCTCACACATGAGAGATTCCAAATCTGCTTGCAGATCTTCCCCCTCCTTAAATAAACTAGCGTAGCTCTTCTTTCTGGCTGGACAACCCCGATACAAATGTTCTTTACTTCCACACAGACTGCAATGCTTGGGAGCAGTACATTCCGCCGCCACATGATCCGTCTTCCCACAGAATCTACATCTCTCTCCCTTGCACTCCACTTTCACATGACCCTGCCCTCCACATCTTCGACAATACACGGGCTGTCCGGGATAGTGCAGGAAACCTCTGTTCGGTCCAATAGAAAAGCTGCCTGGAGGGTGCAGCACAGTGCCAGGTGAAGAGGAGTCAAGTCTCAACTTCACCATGTACCTCCTCTTCCCATTCCATATTCCATATCGATCTCTCAAGCGCTCTCCTCCTCTTACAACATCACAATATCTTGCAATAAATGCCAGGACATCGCCATCCAAATATATACAAAAGGGTTGTATATATGAATAGTAAGTGGGATAAAATCCTGAACAAACACAGGCTGAAGCTGCAGGCCCTCCAGCAATTTATGACCTTCCTTTTTCTTCCAGGCTTCAAAAAAACCAACACAGTCCTTCAAAACACAAAAAGTTAAATCCAAAAATCCAGTTGACACAAAATCTTGTAAACAAAAAACTTCAGCAGGCTGTATCTTGAAAAGTCCTCTAAGAATTTCAGTAACAAAAAAATCTCTTCCAAAACGTTGCTTCACCAATTCTTCAGCATCTTTCTTCAACAACACACGAATCGTATTCCTCAACCGCACCATCAAGGCCGACTCTCTTTCGTCGTTCCCCGACATAACTCCTGGGTAAGATACTACACTTGATCTTAGCCAAAAGGCCGAGAAGCGATGCCGTTGCCAAGCAGTGGGGGCATAGCCGGCAAAGGCGACGCCCATCTGGGCCGCGGTGGGTTTCGTACTTTGCCTCTAGGACCACTGCTGTCGATCAGATCGTTTGTTAAATAGTGGAGATGATTTGAAACAACCTGCTTTCGCGAACTGGTCCTAGGTTTTTCCATCGACCTCCACAAAAGCACCGCAGTACAATTCTCTGGACTCCCTAGGTCGTTCTTGATCATATTTTGAGTTCCTTATTCATTTAAATGTGGTTCTGTCTGATGTTTGGTTATTGATGTGTCTGACAGAAATTGTGTTTGGTTTTGTTGATTTCTTGTTTCATATATTTTCTTATTTATGCTGATAAATCTCTTTTCGTTGCAACCTACCAAGCTGCCTATGTCCTCCGTTTCATTTGTCACGGCTTTGAGCCGGTCGTGACAATAGCGACCACGGGGTCATTTAGAAAACGGCCATGGTCGAGTGCCCCCAAAAGCCTGTCGTCCCTGAAGAAAAACTCAGAACTTTGCGAAACCAGGCGAGCGCACGCAACACCCGATTCCATAAAAGGGGCGTGCAAACACACACGGAGCCACAGACAACGCTACGACTGTTAGAAACCACAGGTTCTCTCGGCACCACCTAATCTTCTTTCAACCAGTATGTCCAGGGGAGAGCGCGAACGCAGTCCCCCACTACCATAAATTATGCAGTCGAGATTCCCACATTTGGGGAATTCGCAGGGGTCAGCACAACCGGAGTGCAATGGCCGAGCCTCGCCCTGGGTGAACCACCTTCCTGATCATGGTGTCTCCCCTGCCAGGTAAGTATGAGTCCCCAGGCCTCCAGTCAGAGGCTACCCTATCCCTCTTTGCCGTCCTCATCAACGGTGACCCCCTCCCCCATCCCAAGCAAAGGAAGGGCGTGTCCCTTCCATTACTTGACTGCGATTTCCGTGACCATGCCTTCAAGCCGGCAAACTGCCAAGCACCTACAGGTGCTGGTCGTATGATTAGAATGTCATCAAAAAGTTGATTTCTTTCACTAATTCCTTTCAAAAAGTCAAACTTGTATATTATGTACATTGCACACAGACTGATATATTTCAAATGTTTATTTCTTTTAATTTTGATGATTATAACTGACAACTAAGGAAAATCCCAAATCCGGTATCTCAGCAAATTTAGAATATTACTTAAGACCAATACAAAGAAAGGATTTTTAGAAATCTTGGCCAACTGAAAACTATAAACATGAAAAGTATGAGCGTGTGCAGCACTCAATACTTAGTTGGGGCTCCTTTTGCCTGAATTACTGCAGCAATGCGGCGTGGCATGGAGTCGATCGGTCTGTGGCACTGCTCAGGTGTTATGAGAGCCCAGGTTGCTCTGATAGTGGCCTTCAGCTCTTCTTAATTGTTGGGTCTGGCATATGGCATCTTCCTCTTCACAATACCCCGTAGATTTTCTATGGGGTTAAGGTCAGGCTTCACCAATTCTTCAGCATCTTTCTTCAACAACACACGAATCGTATTCCTCAACCGCACCATCAAGGCCGACTCTCTTTCGTCGTTCCCCGACATAACTCCTGGGTAAGATACTACACTTGATCTTAGCCAAAAGGCCGAGAAGCGATGCCGTTGCCAAGCAGTGGGGGCAGAGCCGGCAAAGGCGACGCCCATCTGGGCCGCGGTGGGTTTCGTACTTTGCCTCTAGGACCACTGCTGTCGATCAGATCGTTTGTTAAATAGTGGAGATGATTTGAAACAACCTGCTTTCGCGAACTGGTCCTAGGTTTTTCCATCGACCTCCACAAAAGCACCGCAGTACAATTCTCTGGACTCCCTAGGTCGTTCTTGATCAGGAGGGGGGGGGGAAAGCTCAACTTTAACATTTGGATAGTGTGACGAGTCCCTCGTTCTTCCTGCTACGGCCGGCCAGTGGGTGTGGCTGGGAGACTCATCAAGTGAACCATGTACACCCGTGCTTCCCTCTATAAAGCTTGGGCTTTGTTTGGCGTGGTGTGTTGCTTGCTCCTGGGTGCTTTGGTTTTGATTTTGGTCTTTGTTTATTTTGAGTTCCTTATTCATTTAAATGTGGTTCTGTCTGATGTTTGGTTATTGATGTGTCTGACAGAAATTGTGTTTGGTTTTGTTGATTTCTTGTTTCATATATTTTCTTATTTATGCTGATAAATCTCTTTTCGTTGCAACCTACCAAGCTGCCTATGTCCTCCGTTTCATTTGTCACGGCTTTGAGCCGGTCGTGACAATAGCGACCACGGGGTCATTTAGAAAACGGCCGTGGTCGAGTGCCCCCAAAAGCCTGTCGTCCCTGAAGGAAAACTCAGAACTTTGCGAAACCAGGCGAGCGCACGCAACACCCGATTCCATAAAAGGGGCGTGCAAACACACACGGAGCCACAGACAACGCTACGACTGTTAGAAACCACAGGTTCTCTCGGCACCACCTAATCTTCTTTCAACCAGTATGTCCAGGGGAGAGCGCGAACGCAGTCCCCCACTACCATAAATTATGCAGTCGAGATTCCCACATTTGGGGAATTCGCAGGGGTCAGCACAACCAGAGTGCAATGGCCGAGCCTCGCCCTGGGTGAACCACCTTCCTGATCATGGTGTCTCCCCTGCCAGGTAAGTATGAGTCCCCAGGCCTCCAGTCAGAGGCTACCCTATCCCTCTTTGCCGTCCTCATCAACGGTGACCCCCTCCCCCACCCCAAGCAAAGGAAGGGCGTGTCCCTTCCATTACTTGACTGCGATTTCCGTGACCATGCCTTCAAGCCGGCAAACTGCCAAGCACCTACAGGTGCTGGTCGTATGATTAGAATGTCATCAAAAAGTTGATTTCTTTCACTAATTCCTTTCAAAAAGTCAAACTTGTATATTATGTACATTGCACACAGACTGATATATTTCAAATGTTTATTTCTTTTAATTTTGATGATTATAACTGACAACTAAGGAAAATCCCAAATCCGGTATCTCAGCAAATTTAGAATATTACTTAAGACCAATACAAAGAAAGGATTTTTAGAAATCTTGGCCAACTGAAAACTATAAACATGAAAAGTATGAGCGTGTGCAGCACTCAATACTTAGTTGGGGCTCCTTTTGCCTGAATTACTGCAGCAATGCGGCGTGGCATGGAGTCGATCGGTCTGTGGCACTGCTCAGGTGTTATGAGAGCCCAGGTTGCTCTGATAGTGGCCTTCAGCTCTTCTTAATTGTTGGGTCTGGCATATGGCATCTTCCTCTTCACAATACCCCGTAGATTTTCTATGGGGTTAAGGTCAGGCGAGTTTGCTGGCCAATTAAGAACAGGGATACCATGGTCCTTAAACCGGGTACTGGTAGCTTTGGCACTGTGTGCAGGTGCCAAGTCCTGTTGGGAAATGAAATCTGCATCTCCATAAAGTTGGTCAGCAGCAGGAAGCATGAAGTGCTCTAAAACTTCCTGGTATACGGCTGCGTTGACCTTGGACCTCAGAAAACACAGTGGGCCAACACCAGCAGATGACATGGCACCCCAAACCATCACTGACTGTGGAAACTTTAGGCTGGCCCTCAAGCGACGTGGATTGTGTGCCTCTCCTCTCTTCCTCCAGACTCTGGGACCCCGATTTCCAAAGGAAATGCCAAATTGACTTTCATCAGAGAACGTAACTTTGGACCACTCAGCAGCAGTCCAGTCCTTTTTGTCGAGGCGCCTCTGACGCTGTCTGTTGTTCAAGAGTGGCTTGACACAAGGAACGAGACAGCTGAAAACCATGTCTTGCATACGTCTGTGCGTAGGGGTTCTTGAAGCACTGACTCCAGCTGCAGTCCACTCTTTGTGAATCTCCCCCACATTTTTGAATGGGTTCTGTTTCACAGTCCTCTCCAGGGTGCGGTTATCCCTATTGCTAGTACACTTTTTTTCTACCACATCTTTTCCTTCCCTTCGCCTCTCTATTAATGTGCTTGGACACAGAGCTCTGCGAACAGCCAGCCTCTTTTGCAATGACCTTTTGTGTCTTGGCCTCCTTGTGCAAGGTGTCAGTGGTCGTCTTTTGGACAACTGTCAAGTCAGCAGTCTTCCCCATGACTGTGTAGCCTACAGAACTAGACTGAGAGACCATTTAAAGGCCTTTGCAGGTGTTTTGAGTTAATTAGCTGATAAGAGTGTGTGGCACCAGGTGTCTTCAATATTGAACCTTTTCACAATATTCTAATTTTCTGAGATAGTGACTTTGGGATTTTCCATAGTTGTCAGCTATACTCATCAAAATGAAAAGAAATAAACATGTGAAACCTCTCAGTCTGTGTGTAATGAATGAATATGATATATACAAGTTTCACTTTTTGAAAGGAATTAGTGAAATAAATCAACTTTTTGATGACATTCTAATTATATGACCAGCACCTGTACACGAGCTGCGGTCCTTTAGACCAGTGGTTCCCATCAGTCAGGCGTGTTTGATTAGATGTCTCCCTGATCAAACACACCCGATCCAACTCATCAGCTCGTTGGTAAAGACTCCAAGACCTCAGACGGGCGCATCAGACAAGAGTGACATTCAAGACGTGCAGTGCTGGTTTGGGAACCGCTGCTTTGGAACAACGGCGACCGTTTCATAAAGGTGCGAGACGGTGCCACCCTGCCAGCCACCCCACCGCAGGTACATAGAGACTCCTTGTGAAGCTCCAGCGACATTCCCTCTGCTATTAACCACAACGATTTGCAGTCCCCCAAAAGGGGAAGCACACCGTTCCTGGAGACACTGCAATACCAGGTCGATGCGTGGAGTGGACGGAGCAAGCCCCGGTTCCGGCTCCATGAGCCAAAAATCCATTTAATATGTAGTCCCCAGATAGGGGACGTATCAGATATTAAACTGATAAGAACAGATACTACACTTGATCTTAGCCAAAAGGCCGAGAAGCGATGCCGTTGCCAAGCAGTGGGGGCAGAGCCGGCAAAGGCGACGCCCATCTGGGCCGCGGTGGGTTTCGTACTTTGCCTCTAGGACCACTGCTGTCGATCAGATCGTTTGTTAAATAGTGGAGATGATTTGAAACAACCTGCTTTCGCGAACTGGTCCTAGGTTTTTCCATCGACCTCCACAAAAGCACCGCAGTACAATTCTCTGGACTCCCTAGGTCGTTCTTGATCAGGAGGGGGGGAAAAAAAAAAAGCTCAACTTTAACATTTGGATAGTGTGACGAGTCCCTCGTTCTTCCTGCTACGGCCGGCCAGTGGGTGTGGCTGGGAGACTCATCAAGTGAACCATGTACACCCGTGCTTCCCTCTATAAAGCTTGGGCTTTGTTTGGCGTGGTGTGTTGCTTGCTCCTGGGTGCTTTGGTTTTGATTTTGGTCTTTGTTTATTTTGAGTTCCTTATTCATTTAAATGTGGTTCTGTCTGATGTTTGGTTATTGATGTGTCTGACAGAAATTGTGTTTGGTTTTGTTGATTTCTGCTTTCATATATTTTCTTATTTATGCTGATAAATCTCTTTTCATTGCAACCTACCAAGCTGCCTATGTCCTCCGTTTCATTTGTCACGGCTTTGAGCCGGTCGTGACACTAGCGACCACGGGGTCATTTAGAAAACGGCCATGGTCGAGTGCCCCCAAAAGCCTGTCGTCCCTGAAGGAAAACTCAGAACTTTGCGAAACCAGGCGAGCGCACGCAACACCCGATTCCATAAAAGGGGCGTGCAAACACACACGGAGCCACAGACAACGCTACGACTGTTAGAAACCACAGGTTCTCTCGGCACCACCTAATCTTCTTTCAACCAGTATGTCCAGGGGAGAGCGCGAACGCAGTCCCCCACTACCATAAATTATGCAGTCGAGATTCCCACATTTGGGGAATTCGCAGGGGTCAGCACAACCGGAGTGCAATGGCCGAGCCTCGCCCTGGGTGAACCACCTTCCTGATCATGGTGTCTCCCCTGCCAGGTAAGTATGAGTCCCCAGGCCTCCAGTCAGAGGCTACCCTATCCCTCTTTGCCGTCCTCATCAACGGTGACCCCCCTCCCCCACCCCAAGCAAAGGAAGGGCGTGTCCCTTCCATTACTTGACTGCGATTTCCGTGACCATGCCTTCAAGCCGGCAAACTGCCAAGCACCTACAGGTGCTGGTCGTATGATTAGAATGTCATCAAAAAGTTGATTTCTTTCACTAATTCCTTTCAAAAAGTCAAACTTGTATATTATGTACATTGCACACAGACTGATATATTTCAAATGTTTATTTCTTTTAATTTTGATGATTATAACTGACAACTAAGGAAAATCCCAAATCCGGTATCTCAGCAAATTTAGAATATTACTTAAGACCAATACAAAGAAAGGATTTTTAGAAATCTTGGCCAACTGAAAACTATAAACATGAAAAGTATGAGCGTGTGCAGCACTCAATACTTAGTTGGGGCTCCTTTTGCCTGAATTACTGCAGCAATGCGGCGTGGCATGGAGTCGATCGGTCTGTGGCACTGCTCAGGTGTTATGAGAGCCCAGGTTGCTCTGATAGTGGCCTTCAGCTCTTCTTAATTGTTGGGTCTGGCATATGGCATCTTCCTCTTCACAATACCCCGTAGATTTTCTATGGGGTTAAGGTCAGGCGAGTTTGCTGGCCAATTAAGAACAGGGATACCATGGTCCTTAAACCGGGTACTGGTAGCTTTGGCACTGTGTGCAGGTGCCAAGTCCTGTTGGGAAATGAAATCTGCATCTCCATAAAGTTGGTCAGCAGCAGGAAGCATGAAGTGCTCTAAAACTTCCTGGTATACGGCTGCGTTGACCTTGGACCTCAGAAAACACAGTGGGCCAACACCAGCAGATGACATGGCACCCCAAACCATCACTGACTGTGGAAACTTTAGGCTGGCCCTCAAGCGACGTGGATTGTGTGCCTCTCCTCTCTTCCTCCAGACTCTGGGACCCCGATTTCCAAAGGAAATGCCAAATTGACTTTCATCAGAGAACGTAACTTTGGACCACTCAGCAGCAGTCCAGTCCTTTTTGTCGAGGCGCCTCTGACGCTGTCTGTTGTTCAAGAGTGGCTTGACACAAGGAACGAGACAGCTGAAAACCATGTCTTGCATACGTCTGTGCGTAGGGGTTCTTGAAGCACTGACTCCAGCTGCAGTCCACTCTTTGTGAATCTCCCCCACATTTTTGAATGGGTTCTGTTTCACAGTCCTCTCCAGGGTGCGGTTATCCCTATTGCTAGTACACTTTTTTTTCTACCACATCTTTTCCTTCCCTTCGCCTCTCTATTAATGTGCTTGGACACAGAGCTCTGCGAACAGCCAGCCTCTTTTGCAATGACCTTTTGTGTCTTGGCCTCCTTGTGCAAGGTGTCAGTGGTCGTCTTTTGGACAACTGTCAAGTCAGCAGTCTTCCCCATGACTGTGTAGCCTACAGAACTAGACTGAGAGACCATTTAAAGGCCTTTGCAGGTGTTTTGAGTTAATTAGCTGATAAGAGTGTGTGGCACCAGGTGTCTTCAATATTGAACCTTTTCACAATATTCTAATTTTCTGAGATAGTGACTTTGGGATTTTCCATAGTTGTCAGCTATACTCATCAAAATGAAAAGAAATAAACATGTGAAACCTCTCAGTCTGTGTGTAATGAATGAATATGATATATACAAGTTTCACTTTTTGAAAGGAATTAGTGAAATAAATCAACTTTTTGATGACATTCTAATTATATGACCAGCACCTGTACACGAGCTGCGGTCCGTTAGACCAGTGGTTCCCATCAGTCAGGCGTGTTTGATTAGATGTCTCCCTGATCAAACACACCCGATCCAACTCATCAGCTCGTTGGTAAAGACTCCAAGACCTCAGACGGGCGCATCAGACAAGAGTGACATTCAAGACGTGCAGTGCTGGTTTGGGAACCGCTGCTTTGGAACAACGGCGACCGTTTCATAAGGGTGCGAGACGGTGCCACCCTGCCAGCCACCCCACCGCAAGTACATAGAGACTCCTTGTGAAGCTCCAGCGACAATTCCTCTGCTATTAACCACAACGATTTGCAGTCCCCCAAAAGGGGAAGCACACCGTTCCTGGAGACACTGCAATACCAGGTCGATGCGTGGAGTGGACGGAGCAAGCCCCGGTTCCGGCTCCATGAGCCAAAAATCCATTTAATATGTAGTCCCCAGATAGGAGACGTATCAGATATTAAACTGATAAGAACAGATACTACACTTGATCTTAGCCAAAAGGCCGAGAAGCGATGCCGTTGCCAAGCAGTGGGGGCAGAGCCGGCAAAGGCGACGCCCATCTGGGCCGCGGTGGGTTTCGTACTTTGCCTCTAGGACCACTGCTGTCGATCAGATCGTTTGTTAAATAGTGGAGATGATTTGAAACAACCTGCTTTCGCGAACTGGTCCTAGGTTTTTCCATCGACCTCCACAAAAGCACCGCAGTACAATTCTCTGGACTCCCTAGGTCGTTCTTGATCAGGAGGGGGGGGAAAAAAAAAAGCTCAACTTTAACATTTGGATAGTGTGACGAGTCCCTCGTTCTTCCTGCTACGGCCGGCCAGTGGGTGTGGCTGGGAGACTCATCAAGTGAACCATGTACACCCGTGCTTCCCTCTATAAAGCTTGGGCTTTGTTTGGCGTGGTGTGTTGCTTGCTCCTGGGTGCTTTGGTTTTGATTTTGGTCTTTGTTTATTTTGAGTTCCTTATTCATTTAAATGTGGTTCTGTCTGATGTTTGGTTATTGATGTGTCTGACAGAAATTGTGTTTGGTTTTGTTGATTTCTTGTTTCATATATTTTCTTATTTATGCTGATAAATCTCTTTTCGTTGCAACCTACCAAGCTGCCTATGTCCTCCGTTTCATTTGTCACGGCTTTGAGCCGGTCGTGACACTAGCGACCACGGGGTCATTTAGAAAACGGCCATGGTCGAGTGCCCCCAAAAGCCTGTCGTCCCTGAAGGAAAACTCAGAACTTTGCGAAACCAGGCGAGCGCACGCAACACCCGATTCCATAAAAGGGGCGTGCAAACACACACGGAGCCACAGACAACGCTTCGACTGTTAGAAACCACAGGTTCTCTCGGCACCACCTAATCTTCTTTCAACCAGTATGTCCAGGGGAGAGCGCGAACGCAGTCCCCCACTACCATAAATTATGCAGTCGAGATTCCCACATTTGGGGAATTCGCAGGGGTCAGCACAACCGGAGTGCAATGGCCGAGCCTCGCCCTGGGTGAACCACCTTCCTGATCATGGTGTCTCCCCTGCCAGGTAAGTATGAGTCCCCAGGCCTCCAGTCAGAGGCTACCCTATCCCTCTTTGCCGTCCTCATCAACGGTGACCCCCTCCCCCACCCCAAGCAAAGGAAGGGCGTGTCCCTTCCATTACTTGACTGCGATTTCCGTGACCATGCCTTCAAGCCGGCAAACTGCCAAGCACCTACAGGTGCTGGTCGTATGATTAGAATGTCATCAAAAAGTTGATTTCTTTCACTAATTCCTTTCAAAAAGTCAAACTTGTATATTATGTACATTGCACACAGACTGATATATTTCAAATGTTTATTTCTTTTAATTTTGATGATTATAACTGACAACTAAGGAAAATCCCAAATCCGGTATCTCAGCAAATTTAGAATATTACTTAAGACCAATACAAAGAAAGGATTTTTAGAAATCTTGGCCAACTGAAAACTATAAACATGAAAAGTATGAGCGTGTGCAGCACTCAATACTTAGTTGGGGCTCCTTTTGCCTGAATTACTGCAGCAATGCGGCGTGGCATGGAGTCGATCGGTCTGTGGCACTGCTCAGGTGTTATGAGAGCCCAGGTTGCTCTGATAGTGGCCTTCAGCTCTTCTTAATTGTTGGGTCTGGCATATGGCATCTTCCTCTTCACAATACCCCGTAGATTTTCTATGGGGTTAAGGTCAGGCGAGTTTGCTGGCCAATTAAGAACAGGGATACCATGGTCCTTAAACCGGGTACTGGTAGCTTTGGCACTGTGTGCAGGTGCCAAGTCCTGTTGGGAAATGAAATCTGCATCTCCATAAAGTTGGTCAGCAGCAGGAAGCATGAAGTGCTCTAAAACTTCCTGGTATACGGCTGCGTTGACCTTGGACCTCAGAAAACACAGTGGGCCAACACCAGCAGATGACATGGCACCCCAAACCATCACTGACTGTGGAAACTTTAGGCTGGCCCTCAAGCGACGTGGATTGTGTGCCTCTCCTCTCTTCCTCCAGACTCTGGGACCCCGATTTCCAAAGGAAATGCCAAATTGACTTTCATCAGAGAACGTAACTTTGGACCACTCAGCAGCAGTCCAGTCCTTTTTGTCGAGGCGCCTCTGACGCTGTCTGTTGTTCAAGAGTGGCTTGACACAAGGAACGAGACAGCTGAAAACCATGTCTTGCATACGTCTGTGCGTAGGGGTTCTTGAAGCACTGACTCCAGCTGCAGTCCACTCTTTGTGAATCTCCCCCACATTTTTGAATGGGTTCTGTTTCACAGTCCTCTCCAGGGTGCGGTTATCCCTATTGCTAGTACACTTTTTTTTCTACCACATCTTTTCCTTCCCTTCGCCTCTCTATTAATGTGCTTGGACACAGAGCTCTGCGAACAGCCAGCCTCTTTTGCAATGACCTTTTGTGTCTTGGCCTCCTTGTGCAAGGTGTCAGTGGTCGTCTTTTGGACAACTGTCAAGTCAGCAGTCTTCCCCATGACTGTGTAGCCTACAGAACTAGACTGAGAGACCATTTAAAGGCCTTTGCAGGTGTTTTGAGTTAATTAGCTGATAAGAGTGTGTGGCACCAGGTGTCTTCAATATTGAACCTTTTCACAATATTCTAATTTTCTGAGATAGTGACTTTGGGATTTTCCATAGTTGTCAGCTATACTCATCAAAATGAAAAGAAATAAACATGTGAAACCTCTCAGTCTGTGTGTAATGAATGAATATGATATATACAAGTTTCACTTTTTGAAAGGAATTAGTGAAATAAATCAACTTTTTGATGACATTCTAATTATATGACCAGCACCTGTACACGAGCTGCGGTCCTTTAGACCAGTGGTTCCCATCAGTCAGGCGTGTTTGATTAGATGTCTCCCTGATCAAACACACCCGATCCAACTCATCAGCTCGTTGGTAAAGACTCCAAGACCTCAGACGGGCGCATCAGACAAGAGTGACATTCAAGACGTGCAGTGCTGGTTTGGGAACCGCTGCTTTGGAACAACGGCGACCGTTTCATAAGGGTGCGAGACGGTGCCACCCTGCCAGCCACCCCACCGCAGGTACATAGAGACTCCTTGTGAAGCTCCAGCGACATTCCCTCTGCTATTAACCACAACGATTTGCAGTCCCCCAAAAGGGGAAGCACACCGTTCCTGGAGACACTGCAATACCAGGTCGATGCGTGGAGTGGACGGAGCAAGCCCCGGTTCCGGCTCCATGAGCCAAAAATCCATTTAATATGTAGTCCCCAGATAGGAGACGTATCAGATATTAAACTGATAAGAACAGATACTACACTTGATCTTAGCCAAAAGGCCGAGAAGCGATGCCGTTGCCAAGCAGTGGGGGCAGAGCCGGCAAAGGCGACGCCCATCTGGGCCGCGGTGGGTTTCGTACTTTGCCTCTAGGACCACTGCTGTCGATCAGATCGTTTGTTAAATAGTGGAGATGATTTGAAACAACCTGCTTTCGCGAACTGGTCCTAGGTTTTTCCATCGACCTCCACAAAAGCACCGCAGTACAATTCTCTGGACTCCCTAGGTCGTTCTTGATCAGGCGGGGGGGGGGGAAAGCTCAACTTTAACATTTGGATAGTGTGACGAGTCCCTCGTTCTTCCTGCTACGGCCGGCCAGTGGGTGTGGCTGGGAGACTCATCAAGTGAACCATGTACACCCGTGCTTCCCTCTATAAAGCTTGGGCTTTGTTTGGCGTGGTGTGTTGCTTGCTCCTGGGTGCTTTGGTTTTGATTTTGGTCTTTGTTTATTTTGAGTTCCTTATTCATTTAAATGTGGTTCTGTCTGATGTTTGGTTATTGATGTGTCTGACAGAAATTGTGTTTGGTTTTGTTGATTTCTTGTTTCATATATTTTCTTATTTATGCTGATAAATCTCTTTTCGTTGCAACCTACCAAGCTGCCTATGTCCTCCGTTTCATTTGTCACGGCTTTGAGCCGGTCGTGACAATAGCGACCACGGGGTCATTTAGAAAACGGCCATGGTCGAGTGCCCCCAAAAGCCTGTCGTCCCTGAAGGAAAACTCAGAACTTTGCGAAACCAGGCGAGCGCACGCAACACCCGATTCCATAAAAGGGGCGTGCAAACACACACGGAGCCACAGACAACGCTACGACTGTTAGAAACCACAGGTTCTCTCGGCACCACCTAATCTTCTTTCAACCAGTATGTCCAGGGGAGAGCGCGAACGCAGTCCCCCACTACCATAAATTATGCAGTCGAGATTCCCACATTTGGGGAATTTGCAGGGGTCAGCACAACCGGAGTGCAATGGCCGAGCCTCGCCCTGGGTGAACCACCTTCCTGATCATGGTGTCTCCCCTGCCAGGTAAGTATGAGTCCCCAGGCCTCCAGTCAGAGGCTACCCTATCCCTCTTTGCCGTCCTCATCAACGGTGACCCCCCTCCCCCACCCCAAGCAAAGGAAGGGCGTGTCCCTTCCATTACTTGACTGCGATTTCCGTGACCATGCCTTCAAGCCGGCAAACTGCCAAGCACCTACAGGTGCTGGTCGTATGATTAGAATGTCATCAAAAAGTTGATTTCTTTCACTAATTCCTTTCAAAAAGTCAAACTTGTATATTATGTACATTGCACACAGACTGATATATTTCAAATGTTTATTTCTTTTAATTTTGATGATTATAACTGACAACTAAGGAAAATCCCAAATCCGGTATCTCAGCAAATTTAGAATATTACTTAAGACCAATACAAAGAAAGGATTTTTAGAAATCTCCAGTCATGGAGTCGATCGGTCTGTGGCACTGCTCAGGTGTTATGAGAGCCCAGGTTGCTCTGATAGTGGCCTTCAGCTCTTCTTAATTGTTGGGTCTGGCATATGGCATCTTCCTCTTCACAATACCCCGTAGATTTTCTATGGGGTTAAGGTCAGGCGAGTTTGCTGGCCAATTAAGAACAGGGATACCATGGTCCTTAAACCGGGTACTGGTAGCTTTGGCACTGTGTGCAGGTGCCAAGTCCTGTTGGGAAATGAAATCTGCATCTCCATAAAGTTGGTCAGCAGCAGGAAGCATGAAGTGCTCTAAAACTTCCTGGTATACGGCTGCGTTGACCTTGGACCTCAGAAAACACAGTGGGCCAACACCAGCAGATGACATGGCACCCCAAACCATCACTGACTGTGGAAACTTTAGGCTGGCCCTCAAGCGACGTGGATTGTGTGCCTCTCCTCTCTTCCTCCAGACTCTGGGACCCCGATTTCCAAAGGAAATGCCAAATTGACTTTCATCAGAGAACGTAACTTTGGACCACTCAGCAGCAGTCCAGTCCTTTTTGCCGAGGCGCCTCTGACGCTGTCTGTTGTTCAAGAGTGGCTTGACACAAGGAACGAGACAGCTGAAAACCATGTCTTGCATACGTCTGTGCGTAGGGGTTCTTGAAGCACTGACTCCAGCTGCAGTCCACTCTTTGTGAATCTCCCCCACATTTTTGAATGGGTTCTGTTTCACAGTCCTCTCCAGGGTGCGGTTATCCCTATTGCTAGTACACTTTTTTTCTACCACATCTTTTCCTTCCCTTCGCCTCTCTATTAATGTGCTTGGACACAGAGCTCTGCGAACAGCCAGCCTCTTTTGCAATGACCTTTTGTGTCTTGGCCTCCTTGTGCAAGGTGTCAGTGGTCGTCTTTTGGACAACTGTCAAGTCAGCAGTCTTCCCCATGACTGTGTAGCCTACAGAACTAGACTGAGAGACCATTTAAAGGCCTTTGCAGGTGTTTTGAGTTAATTAGCTGATAAGAGTGTGTGGCACCAGGTGTCTTCAATATTGAACCTTTTCACAATATTCTAATTTTCTGAGATAGTGACTTTGGGATTTTCCATAGTTGTCAGCTATACTCATCAAAATGAAAAGAAATAAACATGTGAAACCTCTCAGTCTGTGTGTAATGAATGAATATGATATATACAAGTTTCACTTTTTGAAAGGAATTAGTGAAATAAATCAACTTTTTGATGACATTCTAATTATATGACCAGCACCTGTACACGAGCTGCGGTCCTTTAGACCAGTGGTTCCCATCAGTCAGGCGTGTTTGATTAGATGTCTCCCTGATCAAACACACCCGATCCAACTCATCAGCTCGTTGGTAAAGACTCCAAGACCTCAGACGGGCGCATCAGACAAGAGTGACATTCAAGACGTGCAGTGCTGGTTTGGGAACCGCTGCTTTGGAACAACGGCGACCGTTTCATAAGGGTGCGAGACGGTGCCACCCTGCCAGCCACCCCACCGCAGGTACATAGAGACTCCTTGTGAAGCTCCAGCGACATTCCCTCTGCTATTAACCACAACGATTTGCAGTCCCCCAAAAGGGGAAGCACACCGTTCCTGGAGACACTGCAATACCAGGTCGATGCGTGGAGTGGACGGAGCAAGCCCCGGTTCCGGCTCCATGAGCCAAAAATCCATTTAATATGTAGTCCCCAGATAGGGGACGTATCAGATATTAAACTGATAAGAACAGATTTTTTTTTTTTTTTTTTTTTTTATTTACACCAAATCTATACTTTACAACCAATTCATTGTTCAAAGATACACAATAAATTCTCTTTTAACAAATCGTCATACAATTCTCTGAACAATCAAAACCAAAACACAAATATACATCAATTTTCAAAAACCAAACAAAAACCAAAGCACAAAAAACACTGTCACTCCCTCTATCCCACCCCAACCTTCTGAAGCCCTCTCCATACCCTTCTGGTCTCCTCCTCCCCATAATACTCTTTGAAAACTTTGACCTCAGCAGACATTTTACCCAGTAAACGTAAAAACAATTTCTCTGCCCCCAAACGTGGTATCTGTTTCCTTAAACACACTGTTCTCCATTCCCAAAGAACATGCTTCCCCTCTGAAATCGTACTCCAAATTACTCTCCTCCGTTCTTTTAGAAAACTATCCAAACCCTCCCCATACAACACCAGATTCCTTGTAATGTTTGGCCCTCCCCATCCCTCCCACCATCGCTTCACTGATTTCCAAAGGGCAACAGCTCCAGGACATGCCCAAAAGACATGCTCAATTGTCTCGTCTTGACCACAACCAATCGGGCACTTTGGTGACCTGCCTGCACCATGTCTATATAACCTCTCCCTTACTGGCAACCGACCTAGAACTGTTAACCAATTCAAATCTTTGCAAAATCCAGTAAGAAATGGTGCCTGCAACCTAATCCAACCCACTCCATAAGGAGAAACAACTTTCTCCACCCCCTCCACAAGTTCATCCCTCAATCTGATATACAACTGCTTGTGCTCCAAGATCAGGGACTGCTGTAAACACCAAGGCTTCAGGGCAATGATATCTGCCACTCTCTGATAGTACTGTGGCCTATTTGTAGACCATGGCCTTGTACCCCTCCAATTGCTCAACGATCTCAAAGGAAAGGCTAGCCAGAACTGAGCTAAAAATCTAGCCTTGTGCACTGTCTCCCGGACAGCCAGAAGCGCTGCACATGAACAAAACAAAGCTTCCATTTTTAAAGGAATACATGGAACCCCCCTACCCCCTTCTTTCACTGGTCTATACATCTGCAACCTGGCTACCATTTCGGTACCATTTTTCCATAAAAAAGAAAAATTTAACTTTTCTAACTTTCTTCCATACCAAAAAGGAACTGGAAACACATAAGCTAAATAATTCAGACTAGGGAGTAAGTCTGCCTTCACCACCTCTAACCGTCCCCACAAAGATAACCCCCTTGAACTCCACTTCGCTATCTTTGCCTGCACTACTTTCATCCTTGCTTCCCAGCTTTCCTTAGCGCTATTACGTCTAGTAAACCTAACCCCTAAGATTTTCAACCCCTCTGTACAAATTTTAAAACCTCCTCTTACCTCTGTTCTACCAGCCCACTGACCAAAAAACATAACAGAGGACTTATCCACATTTACTCGCGCACCAGATATTTTACAAAACCTTTCCACTATTTTGCACACCACCTCAAAATCATAGTCCGACGTCAGAAACAGGGTCATGTCATCTGCATAAGCAGCGACTTTAGCACATACGCCCCCACCTCCTGGCAAATGTACGCCTGTAAAAGAAGGCGCAGCCCTCAAAGTTGCCAAAAGAGGTTCCAAAGACAAAACATAAAGAAGGGGGGACAGAGGACACCCCTGACGCACACCCCCTAACTGTTCCACCTTTTCTGAGAAATACCCATTTATCCCCACTCTGCTGAAGGCCTTCCTGTAAAGCAGCTTTACCCAAGCCCTAAACACAGGCCCAAACCCCATACGCATTAAAGTAGCCTCCAAGAAGACATGACTAACCCTGTCAAAGGCCTTCTCTTGGTCAAGACTCAAAACTGCTAGAGGAAGCTGACGCTGCTCTGTCCAACTTATTATGTCTCTGACTAGAGCCAAATTCAAAGAAATTGACCTGCCAGGCACACCACAGGTTTGATCTGGCTGGACTACCACCCCTATAACCCTCTTAAGTCTCTCTGTCAGAACTTTTGCCAATATTTTATAATCCGTGGTTAGCAGAGTGATTGGCCTCCAATTCCCCAACTCCTCCTTCTTACCTTTCTTATACAGAAGAGACACCAGCCCTGTTCTCATTGTCTCCACCATCTCACCTTTCATGAAGCATTCCTGATAGAGAGCTACCAGCTCACTTCCTATCCATGGCAGAACAAGCTCATAAAAACCTGCTGGAAGGCCATCACATCCTGGAGCTGTGCCTTTCTTAAGTGAGGAAATTGCAGTACTTACTTCCTGCAAAGTCAAAGGCCCTTCCAGTGCTGCCCTATCCTCATCCCCTAAACTCCCCTCCAAAGCATCCAAAACACTCCCAAATGCTGTACTAGAAGGGCCCCTGTCACTAAATAACTCCCTATAAAAACTCCCAGCTACCTCCAGCATTCCCTTTACAGACGTTTCCACTCTCCCTTCCCTCCCAAAACCCTCAATATAACTCCGCCTTTGTCTTCCCCGCACTGTAGCAAAGAAGAAACTAGTAGGTTTTTCATCAAGGAGCCGCTTCCTAACACTTGACCCTTGCAAAAAGGACTTTGCTTCCTCCCAAAAGTGATCTTTCATTACCCCCTGCAGATGACTAGCCCTAGCCCATCCCTCAGTTGTTCCCAAAGCACCCTCTGTCCACAGAGACTGTAGTTCTTCTGACCACTTACATATTTTTTCCCTCCTGCTTCTTGCCTTCTCTCTGCCCCAGTTACGACAAAAGACTGCAACCCTCACCTTGAACCCCTCCCACCACTCACCGTGGGACCGAAACAAACCTTGCAAATTTTTCCACCCAGCTACCAAATTGAAAAGAACAGTACAAAAAGTCCTATCACTTAGAAAGGAAGTATTGAACCTCCACACCCCCTCCCTCGCTTCTCCCCTTCCACCTCCACCCACACCCCCACCAAACAATGATCTGAACACCACATTGGTACTTGGGTATAGTTAAACACCTTTACATGGACTGGCAGAAAAAGATAGTCCAGTCGTGCCATCTCCTGCCTGCTGTTCCGCCAAGTGAATGTGGGCACCCGCCCTCCTGCCCCTCGAAAAGAGTCACAGAGTGAGAAACCTGCTGACAACTGGGCCAGCTCTCTGCCAGAAGCGTTGTCCAGTGACACATTAAAGTCCCCTCCCAGCACTAGCAGTTTGTTGGTATGCAAAATAGCATTCAAACAATTCAAAAACCCCTCCCGATCACCCAATTTACTTGGGGCATAAACATTAACAAAACGAAAAGATATCCCTCTCCACCTCACATCTACTACCACCACCCTTCCTGGAATGATTACAATAGCAGATTCAATAACAAAATCCCACGAATAAAATAAAATGCCCACCCCATCTGCTTTAACATTCCCCACTCCCCAAAAGATGGACCCAAGGTCCACTCTTTAGAAAACCCCTCTACATCCTTATCATTCTCCAAGTGGCACTCTTGTAAAAACAAAACATCATACTGCAAATCTTTAACAGAAAAAAACACAGCTGTACGCCGTTGTGCCATTTTAATTCCCCTTACATTGAAAGTTGCCACTCTTATCAAACCCATAAAATAACCCTTAAACCCCCAGAACACTTTCCCTCCCACTTAGCCCTCATGTACTTCTTCCCCATCCCCATTTTTTTGTCCCCTTCTTGCCCCCCCTCCTTTTGCCTTTCTCGAAACAACCTCAGTCCATTCTCCAGATTCAGTTATCATTTCTTCCTCTTCTCCTTCCACCTCTGTTCTGTCCCCCCACTCAGTGCTTTCTTCCCCTTCATCTTTCCCCTTTTCTTCAAAACCCTCCCCCCTAATGTCCTCTCCCACAGGGTCCTGACTTGTAACATCATCCAGTTTGCTGTACTTACATCCTTTCTCCGTTACCCGGTCCTTAGGGTCCTCCCAGGCCCTGCGACGGCTTGTTCCGAGCACGGACTCTGACGAAATATCCATCTCTGATCCACTATGGACTCTCTCTCGTCGATGGGCTGATCCAGGTGCAGGTTCTAGGATTTCTTGCACTTTTTCCACCCCCAAGGCTCCAGACAAGACATCCGTAAAATCCAGCTCTGACCAAACTTGAGATGAATTCACCTGCTGTTCAGTTCCCACTTCTGTGGCCCCTTTTTCGTCTAAGGACAAAGTAATCAGGTCCCCATCATTAGAGTCTAATTGCTCGTTCACAACAGCCTCCTTCTCTCCTGATACCCCCGTCTCCTGTGACCCTTCACTTGTCAATCCTCCAGGTTGATCATCCATTACTTCAGGCAAACTGATAAGTATGGCCTCGAGGTCTGCCTGTAGATCCTCACCTTCCTTCAAAAGACCTGCATATGACCTACTCCTAGAAGGACATGTTCGATAAAGATGATCAGGCTTACCACAAAGACTGCAATGCTTCGGGGCAGGGCAGACTGAAGCAACATGATCTGCAGCACCGCAAAAACGACAACGTTGTCCCTCACAATCAGCCTTAATGTGTCCTTCCCCACCACATCTCCTACAGTACATAGGCTGTCCGGGGTAATAAAGAAAACCTCTGTTGGGCCCAATGGAAAAGGTCCCAGGCGGGTGGATTAGGGCTCCAGAGGCAGCAGGATCGAAGCGCAGCTTAACAAGGTACCGCCTTTTGCCTGTCCAGATTCCAAAGCGGTCCCTCACTCGCTCTCCTCCTTTTACTGTCTCGCAGTGTCTTGAAAGAAAGGTCAAAACCTCTCTATCTTCCACAAACGGGTTGTATAGATGAACTGTGAGTGGAATATAATCCTGGGCAAACAAAGGTTGAAGCTGCAAGCCTTCCAAGAGTTTATGTTTTTTCTTTCCCCAAGACTCAAAAAAGCTCACACAGTCCGTCAAATTGAAAAATGTCAAGTCCATAAATCCTACAGTTGAAAAATCCTGAAGACAAAACACTGAAGAAGCAGCAATGTTGAAAACTCCTTTCAAGACATCCATCACCAAGAACTCCCTCCTGAACCTTTGCTTGACAGACCGATCAGCATCTTGTAACACTCGGATTCTTACTGAATTCTTTAACCGCACCACCATGGCCGGCAAGGGTACATCCTCTCTCGGCGTAGCCATCGACACTACACTTGATCTTAGCCAAAAGGCCGAGAAGCGATGCCGTTGCCAAGCAGTGGGGGCAGAGCCGGCAAAGGCGACGCCCATCTGGGCCGCGGTGGGTTTCGTACTTTGCCTCTAGGACCACTGCTGTCGATCAGATCGTTTGTTAAATAGTGGAGATGATTTGAAACAACCTGCTTTCGCGAACTGGTCCTAGGTTTTTCCATCGACCTCCACAAAAGCACCGCAGTACAATTCTCTGGACTCCCTAGGTCGTTCTTGATCAGGAGGGGGGGGGGGGGGGAAAAGCTCAACTTTAACATTTGGATAGTGTGACGAGTCCCTCGTTCTTCCTGCTACGGCCGGCCAGTGGGTGTGGCTGGGAGACTCATCAAGTGAACCATGTACACCCGTGCTTCCCTCTATAAAGCTTGGGCTTTGTTTGGCGTGGTGTGTTGCTTGCTCCTGGGTGCTTTGGTTTTGATTTTGGTCTTTGTTTATTTTGAGTTCCTTATTCATTTAAATGTGGTTCTGTCTGATGTTTGGTTATTGATGTGTCTGACAGAAATTGTGTTTGGTTTTGTTGATTTCTTGTTTCATATATTTTCTTATTTATGCTGATAAATCTCTTTTCGTTGCAACCTACCAAGCTGCCTATGTCCTCCGTTTCATTTGTCACGGCTTTGAGCCGGTCGTGACACTAGCGACCACGGGGTCATTTAGAAAACGGCCATGGTCGAGTGCCCCCAAAAGCCTGTCGTCCCTGAAGGAAAACTCAGAACTTTGCGAAACCAGGCGAGCGCACGCAACACCCGATTCCATAAAAGGGGCGTGCAAACACACACGGAGCCACAGACAACGCTTCGACTGTTAGAAACCACAGGTTCTCTCGGCACCACCTAATCTTCTTTCAACCAGTATGTCCAGGGGAGAGCGCGAACGCAGTCCCCCACTACCATAAATTATGCAGTCGAGATTCCCACATTTGGGGAATTCGCAGGGGTCAGCACAACCGGAGTGCAATGGCCGAGCCTCGCCCTGGGTGAACCACCTTCCTGATCATGGTGTCTCCCCTGCCAGGTAAGTATGAGTCCCCAGGCCTCCAGTCAGAGGCTACCCTATCCCTCTTTGCCGTCCTCATCAACGGTGACCCCCCTCCCCCACCCCAAGCAAAGGAAGGGCGTGTCCCTTCCATTACTTGACTGCGATTTCCGTGACCATGCCTTCAAGCCGGCAAACTGCCAAGCACCTACAGGTGCTGGTCGTATGATTAGAATGTCATCAAAAAGTTGATTTCTTTCACTAATTCCTTTCAAAAAGTCAAACTTGTATATTATGTACATTGCACACAGACTGATATATTTCAAATGTTTATTTCTTTTAATTTTGATGATTATAACTGACAACTAAGGAAAATCCCAAATCCGGTATCTCAGCAAATTTAGAATATTACTTAAGACCAATACAAAGAAAGGATTTTTAGAAATCTTGGCCAACTGAAAACTATAAACATGAAAAGTATGAGCGTGTGCAGCACTCAATACTTAGTTGGGGCTCCTTTTGCCTGAATTACTGCAGCAATGCGGCGTGGCATGGAGTCGATCGGTCTGTGGCACTGCTCAGGTGTTATGAGAGCCCAGGTTGCTCTGATAGTGGCCTTCAGCTCTTCTTAATTGTTGGGTCTGGCATATGGCATCTTCCTCTTCACAATACCCCGTAGATTTTCTATGGGGTTAAGGTCAGGCGAGTTTGCTGGCCAATTAAGAACAGGGATACCATGGTCCTTAAACCGGGTACTGGTAGCTTTGGCACTGTGTGCAGGTGCCAAGTCCTGTTGGGAAATGAAATCTGCATCTCCATAAAGTTGGTCAGCAGCAGGAAGCATGAAGTGCTCTAAAACTTCCTGGTATACGGCTGCGTTGACCTTGGACCTCAGAAAACACAGTGGGCCAACACCAGCAGATGACATGGCACCCCAAACCATCACTGACTGTGGAAACTTTAGGCTGGCCCTCAAGCGACGTGGATTGTGTGCCTCTCCTCTCTTCCTCCAGACTCTGGGACCCCGATTTCCAAAGGAAATGCCAAATTGACTTTCATCAGAGAACGTAACTTTGGACCACTCAGCAGCAGTCCAGTCCTTTTTGTCGAGGCGCCTCTGACGCTGTCTGTTGTTCAAGAGTGGCTTGACACAAGGAACGAGACAGCTGAAAACCATGTCTTGCATACGTCTGTGCGTAGGGGTTCTTGAAGCACTGACTCCAGCTGCAGTCCACTCTTTGTGAATCTCCCCCACATTTTTGAATGGGTTCTGTTTCACAGTCCTCTCCAGGGTGCGGTTATCCCTATTGCTAGTACACTTTTTTTCTACCACATCTTTTCCTTCCCTTCGCCTCTCTATTAATGTGCTTGGACACAGAGCTCTGCGAACAGCCAGCCTCTTTTGCAATGACCTTTTGTGTCTTGGCCTCCTTGTGCAAGGTGTCAGTGGTCGTCTTTTGGACAACTGTCAAGTCAGCAGTCTTCCCCATGACTGTGTAGCCTACAGAACTAGACTGAGAGACCATTTAAAGGCCTTTGCAGGTGTTTTGAGTTAATTAGCTGATAAGAGTGTGTGGCACCAGGTGTCTTCAATATTGAACCTTTTCACAATATTCTAATTTTCTGAGATAGTGACTTTGGGATTTTCCATAGTTGTCAGCTATACTCATCAAAATGAAAAGAAATAAACATGTGAAACCTCTCAGTCTGTGTGTAATGAATGAATATGATATATACAAGTTTCACTTTTTGAAAGGAATTAGTGAAATAAATCAACTTTTTGATGACATTCTAATTATATGACCAGCACCTGTACACGAGCTGCGGTCCTTTAGACCAGTGGTTCCCATCAGTCAGGCGTGTTTGATTAGATGTCTCCCTGATCAAACACACCCGATCCAACTCATCAGCTCGTTGGTAAAGACTCCAAGACCTCAGACGGGCGCATCAGACAAGAGTGACATTCAAGACGTGCAGTGCTGGTTTGGGAACCGCTGCTTTGGAACAACGGCGACCGTTTCATAAGGGTGCGAGACGGTGCCACCCTGCCAGCCACCCCACCGCAGGTACATAGAGACTCCTTGTGAAGCTCCAGCGACATTCCCTCTGCTATTAACCACAACGATTTGCAGTCCCCCAAAAGGGGAAGCACACCGTTCCTGGAGACACTGCAATACCAGGTCGATGCGTGGAGTGGACGGAGCAAGCCCCGGTTCCGGCTCCATGAGCCAAAAATCCATTTAATATGTAGTCCCCAGATAGGAGACGTATCAGATATTAAACTGATAAGAACAGATACTACACTTGATCTTAGCCAAAAGGCCGAGAAGCGATGCCGTTGCCAAGCAGTGGGGGCAGAGCCGGCAAAGGCGACGCCCATCTGGGCCGCGGTGGGTTTCGTACTTTGCCTCTAGGACCACTGCTGTCGATCAGATCGTTTGTTAAATAGTGGAGATGATTTGAAACAACCTGCTTTCGCGAACTGGTCCTAGGTTTTTCCATCGACCTCCACAAAAGCACCGCAGTACAATTCTCTGGACTCCCTAGGTCGTTCTTGATCAGGAGGGGGGGGGGGGGAAGCTCAACTTTAACATTTGGATAGTGTGACGAGTCCCTCGTTCTTCCTGCTACGGCCGGCCAGTGGGTGTGGCTGGGAGACTCATCAAGTGAACCATGTACACCCGTGCTTCCCTCTATAAAGCTTGGGCTTTGTTTGGCGTGGTGTGTTGCTTGCTCCTGGGTGCTTTGGTTTTGATTTTGGTCTTTGTTTATTTTGAGTTCCTTATTCATTTAAATGTGGTTCTGTCTGATGTTTGGTTATTGATGTGTCTGACAGAAATTGTGTTTGGTTTTGTTGATTTCTTGTTTCATATATTTTCTTATTTATGCTGATAAATCTCTTTTCGTTGCAACCTACCAAGCTGCCTATGTCCTCCGTTTCATTTGTCACGGCTTTGAGCCGGTCGTGACAATAGCGACCACGGGGTCATTTAGAAAACGGCCATGGTCGAGTGCCCCCAAAAGCCTGTCGTCCCTGAAGGAAAACTCAGAACTTTGCGAAACCAGGCGAGCGCACGCAACACCCGATTCCATAAAAGGGGCGTGCAAACACACACGGAGCCACAGACAACGCTACGACTGTTAGAAACCACAGGTTCTCTCGGCACCACCTAATCTTCTTTCAACCAGTATGTCCAGGGGAGAGCGCGAACGCAGTCCCCCACTACCATAAATTATGCAGTCGAGATTCCCACATTTGGGGAATTCGCAGGGGTCAGCACAACCGGAGTGCAATGGCCGAGCCTCGCCCTGGGTGAACCACCTTCCTGATCATGGTGTCTCCCCTGCCAGGTAAGTATGAGTCCCCAGGCCTCCAGTCAGAGGCTACCCTATCCCTCTTTGCCGTCCTCATCAACGGTGACCCCCCTCCCCCACCCCAAGCAAAGGAAGGGCGTGTCCCTTCCATTACTTGACTGCGATTTCCGTGACCATGCCTTCAAGCCGGCAAACTGCCAAGCACCTACAGGTGCTGGTCGTATGATTAGAATGTCATCAAAAAGTTGATTTCTTTCACTAATTCCTTTCAAAAAGTCAAACTTGTATATTATGTACATTGCACACAGACTGATATATTTCAAATGTTTATTTCTTTTAATTTTGATGATTATAACTGACAACTAAGGAAAATCCCAAATCCGGTATCTCAGCAAATTTAGAATATTACTTAAGACCAATACAAAGAAAGGATTTTTAGAAATCTCCAGTCATGGAGTCGATCGGTCTGTGGCACTGCTCAGGTGTTATGAGAGCCCAGGTTGCTCTGATAGTGGCCTTCAGCTCTTCTTAATTGTTGGGTCTGGCATATGGCATCTTCCTCTTCACAATACCCCGTAGATTTTCTATGGGGTTAAGGTCAGGCGAGTTTGCTGGCCAATTAAGAACAGGGATACCATGGTCCTTAAACCGGGTACTGGTAGCTTTGGCACTGTGTGCAGGTGCCAAGTCCTGTTGGGAAATGAAATCTGCATCTCCATAAAGTTGGTCAGCAGCAGGAAGCATGAAGTGCTCTAAAACTTCCTGGTATACGGCTGCGTTGACCTTGGACCTCAGAAAACACAGTGGGCCAACACCAGCAGATGACATGGCACCCCAAACCATCACTGACTGTGGAAACTTTAGGCTGGCCCTCAAGCGACGTGGATTGTGTGCCTCTCCTCTCTTCCTCCAGACTCTGGGACCCCGATTTCCAAAGGAAATGCCAAATTGACTTTCATCAGAGAACGTAACTTTGGACCACTCAGCAGCAGTCCAGTCCTTTTTGCCGAGGCGCCTCTGACGCTGTCTGTTGTTCAAGAGTGGCTTGACACAAGGAACGAGACAGCTGAAAACCATGTCTTGCATACGTCTGTGCGTAGGGGTTCTTGAAGCACTGACTCCAGCTGCAGTCCACTCTTTGTGAATCTCCCCCACATTTTTGAATGGGTTCTGTTTCACAGTCCTCTCCAGGGTGCGGTTATCCCTATTGCTAGTACACTTTTTTTCTACCACATCTTTTCCTTCCCTTCGCCTCTCTATTAATGTGCTTGGACACAGAGCTCTGCGAACAGCCAGCCTCTTTTGCAATGACCTTTTGTGTCTTGGCCTCCTTGTGCAAGGTGTCAGTGGTCGTCTTTTGGACAACTGTCAAGTCAGCAGTCTTCCCCATGACTGTGTAGCCTACAGAACTAGACTGAGAGACCATTTAAAGGCCTTTGCAGGTGTTTTGAGTTAATTAGCTGATAAGAGTGTGTGGCACCAGGTGTCTTCAATATTGAACCTTTTCACAATATTCTAATTTTCTGAGATAGTGACTTTGGGATTTTCCATAGTTGTCAGCTATACTCATCAAAATGAAAAGAAATAAACATGTGAAACCTCTCAGTCTGTGTGTAATGAATGAATATGATATATACAAGTTTCACTTTTTGAAAGGAATTAGTGAAATAAATCAACTTTTTGATGACATTCTAATTATATGACCAGCACCTGTACACGAGCTGCGGTCCTTTAGACCAGTGGTTCCCATCAGTCAGGCGTGTTTGATTAGATGTCTCCCTGATCAAACACACCCGATCCAACTCATCAGCTCGTTGGTAAAGACTCCAAGACCTCAGACGGGCGCATCAGACAAGAGTGACATTCAAGACGTGCAGTGCTGGTTTGGGAACCGCTGCTTTGGAACAACGGCGACCGTTTCATAAGGGTGCGAGACGGTGCCACCCTGCCAGCCACCCCACCGCAGGTACATAGAGACTCCTTGTGAAGCTCCAGCGACATTCCCTCTGCTATTAACCACAACGATTTGCAGTCCCCCAAAAGGGGAAGCACACCGTTCCTGGAGACACTGCAATACCAGGTCGATGCGTGGAGTGGACGGAGCAAGCCCCGGTTCCGGCTCCATGAGCCAAAAATCCATTTAATATGTAGTCCCCAGATAGGAGACGTATCAGATATTAAACTGATAAGAACAGATACTACACTTGATCTTAGCCAAAAGGCCGAGAAGCGATGCCGTTGCCAAGCAGTGGGGGCAGAGCCGGCAAAGGCGACGCCCATCTGGGCCGCGGTGGGTTTCGTACTTTGCCTCTAGGACCACTGCTGTCGATCAGATCGTTTGTTAAATAGTGGAGATGATTTGAAACAACCTGCTTTCGCGAACTGGTCCTAGGTTTTTCCATCGACCTCCACAAAAGCACCGCAGTACAATTCTCTGGACTCCCTAGGTCGTTCTTGATCAGGAGGGGGGGAAAAAAAAAAGCTCAACTTTAACATTTGGATAGTGTGACGAGTCCCTCGTTCTTCCTGCTACGGCCGGCCAGTGGGTGTGGCTGGGAGACTCATCAAGTGAACCATGTACACCCGTGCTTCCCTCTATAAAGCTTGGGCTTTGTTTGGCGTGGTGTGTTGCTTGCTCCTGGGTGCTTTGGTTTTGATTTTGGTCTTTGTTTATTTTGAGTTCCTTATTCATTTAAATGTGGTTCTGTCTGATGTTTGGTTATTGATGTGTCTGACAGAAATTGTGTTTGGTTTTGTTGATTTCTTGTTTCATATATTTTCTTATTTATGCTGATAAATCTCTTTTCGTTGCAACCTACCAAGCTGCCTATGTCCTCCGTTTCATTTGTCACGGCTTTGAGCCGGTCGTGACACTAGCGACCACGGGGTCATTTAGAAAACGGCCATGGTCGAGTGCCCCCAAAAGCCTGTCGTCCCTGAAGGAAAACTCAGAACTTTGCGAAACCAGGCGAGCGCACGCAACACCCGATTCCATAAAAGGGGCGTGCAAACACACACGGAGCCACAGACAACGCTTCGACTGTTAGAAACCACAGGTTCTCTCGGCACCACCTAATCTTCTTTCAACCAGTATGTCCAGGGGAGAGCGCGAACGCAGTCCCCCACTACCATAAATTATGCAGTCGAGATTCCCACATTTGGGGAATTCGCAGGGGTCAGCACAACCGGAGTGCAATGGCCGAGCCTCGCCCTGGGTGAACCACCTTCCTGATCATGGTGTCTCCCCTGCCAGGTAAGTATGAGTCCCCAGGCCTCCAGTCAGAGGCTACCCTATCCCTCTTTGCCGTCCTCATCAACGGTGACCCCCCTCCCCCACCCCAAGCAAAGGAAGGGCGTGTCCCTTCCATTACTTGACTGCGATTTCCGTGACCATGCCTTCAAGCCGGCAAACTGCCAAGCACCTACAGGTGCTGGTCGTATGATTAGAATGTCATCAAAAAGTTGATTTCTTTCACTAATTCCTTTCAAAAAGTCAAACTTGTATATTATGTACATTGCACACAGACTGATATATTTCAAATGTTTATTTCTTTTAATTTTGATGATTATAACTGACAACTAAGGAAAATCCCAAATCCGGTATCTCAGCAAATTTAGAATATTACTTAAGACCAATACAAAGAAAGGATTTTTAGAAATCTCCAGTCATGGAGTCGATCGGTCTGTGGCACTGCTCAGGTGTTATGAGAGCCCAGGTTGCTCTGATAGTGGCCTTCAGCTCTTCTTAATTGTTGGGTCTGGCATATGGCATCTTCCTCTTCACAATACCCCGTAGATTTTCTATGGGGTTAAGGTCAGGCGAGTTTGCTGGCCAATTAAGAACAGGGATACCATGGTCCTTAAACCGGGTACTGGTAGCTTTGGCACTGTGTGCAGGTGCCAAGTCCTGTTGGGAAATGAAATCTGCATCTCCATAAAGTTGGTCAGCAGCAGGAAGCATGAAGTGCTCTAAAACTTCCTGGTATACGGCTGCGTTGACCTTGGACCTCAGAAAACACAGTGGGCCAACACCAGCAGATGACATGGCACCCCAAACCATCACTGACTGTGGAAACTTTAGGCTGGCCCTCAAGCGACGTGGATTGTGTGCCTCTCCTCTCTTCCTCCAGACTCTGGGACCCCGATTTCCAAAGGAAATGCCAAATTGACTTTCATCAGAGAACGTAACTTTGGACCACTCAGCAGCAGTCCAGTCCTTTTTGCCGAGGCGCCTCTGACGCTGTCTGTTGTTCAAGAGTGGCTTGACACAAGGAACGAGACAGCTGAAAACCATGTCTTGCATACGTCTGTGCGTAGGGGTTCTTGAAGCACTGACTCCAGCTGCAGTCCACTCTTTGTGAATCTCCCCCACATTTTTGAATGGGTTCTGTTTCACAGTCCTCTCCAGGGTGCGGTTATCCCTATTGCTAGTACACTTTTTTTTTCTACCACATCTTTTCCTTCCCTTCGCCTCTCTATTAATGTGCTTGGACACAGAGCTCTGCGAACAGCCAGCCTCTTTTGCAATGACCTTTTGTGTCTTGGCCTCCTTGTGCAAGGTGTCAGTGGTCGTCTTTTGGACAACTGTCAAGTCAGCAGTCTTCCCCATGACTGTGTAGCCTACAGAACTAGACTGAGAGACCATTTAAAGGCCTTTGCAGGTGTTTTGAGTTAATTAGCTGATAAGAGTGTGTGGCACCAGGTGTCTTCAATATTGAACCTTTTCACAATATTCTAATTTTCTGAGATAGTGACTTTGGGATTTTCCATAGTTGTCAGCTATACTCATCAAAATGAAAAGAAATAAACATGTGAAACCTCTCAGTCTGTGTGTAATGAATGAATATGATATATACAAGTTTCACTTTTTGAAAGGAATTAGTGAAATAAATCAACTTTTTGATGACATTCTAATTATATGACCAGCACCTGTACACGAGCTGCGGTCCTTTAGACCAGTGGTTCCCATCAGTCAGGCGTGTTTGATTAGATGTCTCCCTGATCAAACACACCCGATCCAACTCATCAGCTCGTTGGTAAAGACTCCAAGACCTCAGACGGGCGCATCAGACAAGAGTGACATTCAAGACGTGCAGTGCTGGTTTGGGAACCGCTGCTTTGGAACAACGGCGACCGTTTCATAAGGGTGCGAGACGGTGCCACCCTGCCAGCCACCCCACCGCAGGTACATAGAGACTCCTTGTGAAGCTCCAGCGACATTCCCTCTGCTATTAACCACAACGATTTGCAGTCCCCCAAAAGGGGAAGCACACCGTTCCTGGAGACACTGCAATACCAGGTCGATGCGTGGAGTGGACGGAGCAAGCCCCGGTTCCGGCTCCATGAGCCAAAAATCCATTTAATATGTAGTCCCCAGATAGGAGACGTATCAGATATTAAACTGATAAGAACAGATACTACACTTGATCTTAGCCAAAAGGCCGAGAAGCGATGCCGTTGCCAAGCAGTGGGGGCAGAGCCGGCAAAGGCGACGCCCATCTGGGCCGCGGTGGGTTTCGTACTTTGCCTCTAGGACCACTGCTGTCGATCAGATCGTTTGTTAAATAGTGGAGATGATTTGAAACAACCTGCTTTCGCGAACTGGTCCTAGGTTTTTCCATCGACCTCCACAAAAGCACCGCAGTACAATTCTCTGGACTCCCTAGGTCGTTCTTGATCAGGAGGGGGGGAAAAAAAAAAGCTCAACTTTAACATTTGGATAGTGTGACGAGTCCCTCGTTCTTCCTGCTACGGCCGGCCAGTGGGTGTGGCTGGGAGACTCATCAAGTGAACCATGTACACCCGTGCTTCCCTCTATAAAGCTTGGGCTTTGTTTGGCGTGGTGTGTTGCTTGCTCCTGGGTGCTTTGGTTTTGATTTTGGTCTTTGTTTATTTTGAGTTCCTTATTCATTTAAATGTGGTTCTGTCTGATGTTTGGTTATTGATGTGTCTGACAGAAATTGTGTTTGGTTTTGTTGATTTCTTGTTTCATATATTTTCTTATTTATGCTGATAAATCTCTTTTCGTTGCAACCTACCAAGCTGCCTATGTCCTCCGTTTCATTTGTCACGGCTTTGAGCCGGTCGTGACACTAGCGACCACGGGGTCATTTAGAAAACGGCCATGGTCGAGTGCCCCCAAAAGCCTGTCGTCCCTGAAGGAAAACTCAGAACTTTGCGAAACCAGGCGAGCGCACGCAACACCCGATTCCATAAAAGGGGCGTGCAAACACACACGGAGCCACAGACAACGCTTCGACTGTTAGAAACCACAGGTTCTCTCGGCACCACCTAATCTTCTTTCAACCAGTATGTCCAGGGGAGAGCGCGAACGCAGTCCCCCACTACCATAAATTATGCAGTCGAGATTCCCACATTTGGGGAATTCGCAGGGGTCAGCACAACCGGAGTGCAATGGCCGAGCCTCGCCCTGGGTGAACCACCTTCCTGATCATGGTGTCTCCCCTGCCAGGTAAGTATGAGTCCCCAGGCCTCCAGTCAGAGGCTACCCTATCCCTCTTTGCCGTCCTCATCAACGGTGACCCCCTCCCCCACCCCAAGCAAAGGAAGGGCGTGTCCCTTCCATTACTTGACTGCGATTTCCGTGACCATGCCTTCAAGCCGGCAAACTGCCAAGCACCTACAGGTGCTGGTCGTATGATTAGAATGTCATCAAAAAGTTGATTTCTTTCACTAATTCCTTTCAAAAAGTCAAACTTGTATATTATGTACATTGCACACAGACTGATATATTTCAAATGTTTATTTCTTTTAATTTTGATGATTATAACTGACAACTAAGGAAAATCCCAAATCCGGTATCTCAGCAAATTTAGAATATTACTTAAGACCAATACAAAGAAAGGATTTTTAGAAATCTTGGCCAACTGAAAACTATAAACATGAAAAGTATGAGCGTGTGCAGCACTCAATACTTAGTTGGGGCTCCTTTTGCCTGAATTACTGCAGCAATGCGGCGTGGCATGGAGTCGATCGGTCTGTGGCACTGCTCAGGTGTTATGAGAGCCCAGGTTGCTCTGATAGTGGCCTTCAGCTCTTCTTAATTGTTGGGTCTGGCATATGGCATCTTCCTCTTCACAATACCCCGTAGATTTTCTATGGGGTTAAGGTCAGGCGAGTTTGCTGGCCAATTAAGAACAGGGATACCATGGTCCTTAAACCGGGTACTGGTAGCTTTGGCACTGTGTGCAGGTGCCAAGTCCTGTTGGGAAATGAAATCTGCATCTCCATAAAGTTGGTCAGCAGCAGGAAGCATGAAGTGCTCTAAAACTTCCTGGTATACGGCTGCGTTGACCTTGGACCTCAGAAAACACAGTGGGCCAACACCAGCAGATGACATGGCACCCCAAACCATCACTGACTGTGGAAACTTTAGGCTGGCCCTCAAGCGACGTGGATTGTGTGCCTCTCCTCTCTTCCTCCAGACTCTGGGACCCCGATTTCCAAAGGAAATGCCAAATTGACTTTCATCAGAGAACGTAACTTTGGACCACTCAGCAGCAGTCCAGTCCTTTTTGTCGAGGCGCCTCTGACGCTGTCTGTTGTTCAAGAGTGGCTTGACACAAGGAACGAGACAGCTGAAAACCATGTCTTGCATACGTCTGTGCGTAGGGGTTCTTGAAGCACTGACTCCAGCTGCAGTCCACTCTTTGTGAATCTCCCCCACATTTTTGAATGGGTTCTGTTTCACAGTCCTCTCCAGGGTGCGGTTATCCCTATTGCTAGTACACTTTTTTCTACCACATCTTTTCCTTCCCTTCGCCTCTCTATTAATGTGCTTGGACACAGAGCTCTGCGAACAGCCAGCCTCTTTTGCAATGACCTTTTGTGTCTTGGCCTCCTTGTGCAAGGTGTCAGTGGTCGTCTTTTGGACAACTGTCAAGTCAGCAGTCTTCCCCATGACTGTGTAGCCTACAGAACTAGACTGAGAGACCATTTAAAGGCCTTTGCAGGTGTTTTGAGTTAATTAGCTGATAAGAGTGTGTGGCACCAGGTGTCTTCAATATTGAACCTTTTCACAATATTCTAATTTTCTGAGATAGTGACTTTGGGATTTTCCATAGTTGTCAGCTATACTCATCAAAATGAAAAGAAATAAACATGTGAAACCTCTCAGTCTGTGTGTAATGAATGAATATGATATATACAAGTTTCACTTTTTGAAAGGAATTAGTGAAATAAATCAACTTTTTGATGACATTCTAATTATATGACCAGCACCTGTACACGAGCTGCGGTCCTTTAGACCAGTGGTTCCCATCAGTCAGGCGTGTTTGATTAGATGTCTCCCTGATCAAACACACCCGATCCAACTCATCAGCTCGTTGGTAAAGACTCCAAGACCTCAGACGGGCGCATCAGACAAGAGTGACATTCAAGACGTGCAGTGCTGGTTTGGGAACCGCTGCTTTGGAACAACGGCGACCGTTTCATAAGGGTGCGAGACGGTGCCACCCTGCCAGCCACCCCACCGCAGGTACATAGAGACTCCTTGTGAAGCTCCAGCGACATTCCCTCTGCTATTAACCACAACGATTTGCAGTCCCCCAAAAGGGGAAGCACACCGTTCCTGGAGACACTGCAATACCAGGTCGATGCGTGGAGTGGACGGAGCAAGCCCCGGTTCCGGCTCCATGAGCCAAAAATCCATTTAATATGTAGTCCCCAGATAGGAGACGTATCAGATATTAAACTGATAAGAACAGATACTACACTTGATCTTAGCCAAAAGGCCGAGAAGCGATGCCGTTGCCAAGCAGTGGGGGCAGAGCCGGCAAAGGCGACGCCCATCTGGGCCGCGGTGGGTTTCGTACTTTGCCTCTAGGACCACTGCTGTCGATCAGATCGTTTGTTAAATAGTGGAGATGATTTGAAACAACCTGCTTTCGCGAACTGGTCCTAGGTTTTTCCATCGACCTCCACAAAAGCACCGCAGTACAATTCTCTGGACTCCCTAGGTCGTTCTTGATCAGGAGGGGGGGGGGGGGGGAAGCTCAACTTTAACATTTGGATAGTGTGACGAGTCCCTCGTTCTTCCTGCTACGGCCGGCCAGTGGGTGTGGCTGGGAGACTCATCAAGTGAACCATGTACACCCGTGCTTCCCTCTATAAAGCTTGGGCTTTGTTTGGCGTGGTGTGTTGCTTGCTCCTGGGTGCTTTGGTTTTGATTTTGGTCTTTGTTTATTTTGAGTTCCTTATTCATTTAAATGTGGTTCTGTCTGATGTTTGGTTATTGATGTGTCTGACAGAAATTGTGTTTGGTTTTGTTGATTTCTTGTTTCATATATTTTCTTATTTATGCTGATAAATCTCTTTTCGTTGCAACCTACCAAGCTGCCTATGTCCTCCGTTTCATTTGTCACGGCTTTGAGCCGGTCGTGACAATAGCGACCACGGGGTCATTTAGAAAACGGCCATGGTCGAGTGCCCCCAAAAGCCTGTCGTCCCTGAAGGAAAACTCAGAACTTTGCGAAACCAGGCGAGCGCACGCAACACCCGATTCCATAAAAGGGGCGTGCAAACACACACGGAGCCACAGACAACGCTACGACTGTTAGAAACCACAGGTTCTCTCGGCACCACCTAATCTTCTTTCAACCAGTATGTCCAGGAGAGAGCGCGAACGCAGTCCCCCACTACCATAAATTATGCAGTCGAGATTCCCACATTTGGGGAATTCGCAGGGGTCAGCACAACCGGAGTGCAATGGCCGAGCCTCGCCCTGGGTGAACCACCTTCCTGATCATGGTGTCTCCCCTGCCAGGTAAGTATGAGTCCCCAGGCCTCCAGTCAGAGGCTACCCTATCCCTCTTTGCCGTCCTCATCAACGGTGACCCCCCTCCCCCACCCCAAGCAAAGGAAGGGCGTGTCCCTTCCATTACTTGACTGCGATTTCCGTGACCATGCCTTCAAGCCGGCAAACTGCCAAGCACCTACAGGTGCTGGTCGTATGATTAGAATGTCATCAAAAAGTTGATTTCTTTCACTAATTCCTTTCAAAAAGTCAAACTTGTATATTATGTACATTGCACACAGACTGATATATTTCAAATGTTTATTTCTTTTAATTTTGATGATTATAACTGACAACTAAGGAAAATCCCAAATCCGGTATCTCAGCAAATTTAGAATATTACTTAAGACCAATACAAAGAAAGGATTTTTAGAAATCTCCAGTCATGGAGTCGATCGGTCTGTGGCACTGCTCAGGTGTTATGAGAGCCCAGGTTGCTCTGATAGTGGCCTTCAGCTCTTCTTAATTGTTGGGTCTGGCATATGGCATCTTCCTCTTCACAATACCCCGTAGATTTTCTATGGGGTTAAGGTCAGGCGAGTTTGCTGGCCAATTAAGAACAGGGATACCATGGTCCTTAAACCGGGTACTGGTAGCTTTGGCACTGTGTGCAGGTGCCAAGTCCTGTTGGGAAATGAAATCTGCATCTCCATAAAGTTGGTCAGCAGCAGGAAGCATGAAGTGCTCTAAAACTTCCTGGTATACGGCTGCGTTGACCTTGGACCTCAGAAAACACAGTGGGCCAACACCAGCAGATGACATGGCACCCCAAACCATCACTGACTGTGGAAACTTTAGGCTGGCCCTCAAGCGACGTGGATTGTGTGCCTCTCCTCTCTTCCTCCAGACTCTGGGACCCCGATTTCCAAAGGAAATGCCAAATTGACTTTCATCAGAGAACGTAACTTTGGACCACTCAGCAGCAGTCCAGTCCTTTTTGCCGAGGCGCCTCTGACGCTGTCTGTTGTTCAAGAGTGGCTTGACACAAGGAACGAGACAGCTGAAAACCATGTCTTGCATACGTCTGTGCGTAGGGGTTCTTGAAGCACTGACTCCAGCTGCAGTCCACTCTTTGTGAATCTCCCCCACATTTTTGAATGGGTTCTGTTTCACAGTCCTCTCCAGGGTGCGGTTATCCCTATTGCTAGTACACTTTTTTCTACCACATCTTTTCCTTCCCTTCGCCTCTCTATTAATGTGCTTGGACACAGAGCTCTGCGAACAGCCAGCCTCTTTTGCAATGACCTTTTGTGTCTTGGCCTCCTTGTGCAAGGTGTCAGTGGTCGTCTTTTGGACAACTGTCAAGTCAGCAGTCTTCCCCATGACTGTGTAGCCTACAGAACTAGACTGAGAGACCATTTAAAGGCCTTTGCAGGTGTTTTGAGTTAATTAGCTGATAAGAGTGTGTGGCACCAGGTGTCTTCAATATTGAACCTTTTCACAATATTCTAATTTTCTGAGATAGTGACTTTGGGATTTTCCATAGTTGTCAGCTATACTCATCAAAATGAAAAGAAATAAACATGTGAAACCTCTCAGTCTGTGTGTAATGAATGAATATGATATATACAAGTTTCACTTTTTGAAAGGAATTAGTGAAATAAATCAACTTTTTGATGACATTCTAATTATATGACCAGCACCTGTACACGAGCTGCGGTCCTTTAGACCAGTGGTTCCCATCAGTCAGGCGTGTTTGATTAGATGTCTCCCTGATCAAACACACCCGATCCAACTCATCAGCTCGTTGGTAAAGACTCCAAGACCTCAGACGGGCGCATCAGACAAGAGTGACATTCAAGACGTGCAGTGCTGGTTTGGGAACCGCTGCTTTGGAACAACGGCGACCGTTTCATAAGGGTGCGAGACGGTGCCACCCTGCCAGCCACCCCACCGCAGGTACATAGAGACTCCTTGTGAAGCTCCAGCGACATTCCCTCTGCTATTAACCACAACGATTTGCAGTCCCCCAAAAGGGGAAGCACACCGTTCCTGGAGACACTGCAATACCAGGTCGATGCGTGGAGTGGACGGAGCAAGCCCCGGTTCCGGCTCCATGAGCCAAAAATCCATTTAATATGTAGTCCCCAGATAGGAGACGTATCAGATATTAAACTGATAAGAACAGATACTACACTTGATCTTAGCCAAAAGGCCGAGAAGCGATGCCGTTGCCAAGCAGTGGGGGCAGAGCCGGCAAAGGCGACGCCCATCTGGGCCGCGGTGGGTTTCGTACTTTGCCTCTAGGACCACTGCTGTCGATCAGATCGTTTGTTAAATAGTGGAGATGATTTGAAACAACCTGCTTTCGCGAACTGGTCCTAGGTTTTTCCATCGACCTCCACAAAAGCACCGCAGTACAATTCTCTGGACTCCCTAGGTCGTTCTTGATCAGGAGGGGGGGAAAAAAAAAGCTCAACTTTAACATTTGGATAGTGTGACGAGTCCCTCGTTCTTCCTGCTACGGCCGGCCAGTGGGTGTGGCTGGGAGACTCATCAAGTGAACCATGTACACCCGTGCTTCCCTCTATAAAGCTTGGGCTTTGTTTGGCGTGGTGTGTTGCTTGCTCCTGGGTGCTTTGGTTTTGATTTTGGTCTTTGTTTATTTTGAGTTCCTTATTCATTTAAATGTGGTTCTGTCTGATGTTTGGTTATTGATGTGTCTGACAGAAATTGTGTTTGGTTTTGTTGATTTCTTGTTTCATATATTTTCTTATTTATGCTGATAAATCTCTTTTCGTTGCAACCTACCAAGCTGCCTATGTCCTCCGTTTCATTTGTCACGGCTTTGAGCCGGTCGTGACACTAGCGACCACGGGGTCATTTAGAAAACGGCCATGGTCGAGTGCCCCCAAAAGCCTGTCGTCCCTGAAGGAAAACTCAGAACTTTGCGAAACCAGGCGAGCGCACGCAACACCCGATTCCATAAAAGGGGCGTACAAACACACACGGAGCCACAGACAACGCTTCGACTGTTAGAAACCACAGGTTCTCTCGGCACCACCTAATCTTCTTTCAACCAGTATGTCCAGGGGAGAGCGCGAACGCAGTCCCCCACTACCATAAATTATGCAGTCGAGATTCCCACATTTGGGGAATTCGCAGGGGTCAGCACAACCGGAGTGCAATGGCCGAGCCTCGCCCTGGGTGAACCACCTTCCTGATCATGGTGTCTCCCCTGCCAGGTAAGTATGAGTCCCCAGGCCTCCAGTCAGAGGCTACCCTATCCCTCTTTGCCGTCCTCATCAACGGTGACCCCCTCCCCCACCCCAAGCAAAGGAAGGGCGTGTCCCTTCCATTACTTGACTGCGATTTCCGTGACCATGCCTTCAAGCCGGCAAACTGCCAAGCACCTACAGGTGCTGGTCGTATGATTAGAATGTCATCAAAAAGTTGATTTCTTTCACTAATTCCTTTCAAAAAGTCAAACTTGTATATTATGTACATTGCACACAGACTGATATATTTCAAATGTTTATTTCTTTTAATTTTGATGATTATAACTGACAACTAAGGAAAATCCCAAATCCGGTATCTCAGCAAATTTAGAATATTACTTAAGACCAATACAAAGAAAGGATTTTTAGAAATCTTGGCCAACTGAAAACTATAAACATGAAAAGTATGAGCGTGTGCAGCACTCAATACTTAGTTGGGGCTCCTTTTGCCTGAATTACTGCAGCAATGCGGCGTGGCATGGAGTCGATCGGTCTGTGGCACTGCTCAGGTGTTATGAGAGCCCAGGTTGCTCTGATAGTGGCCTTCAGCTCTTCTTAATTGTTGGGTCTGGCATATGGCATCTTCCTCTTCACAATACCCCGTAGATTTTCTATGGGGTTAAGGTCAGGCGAGTTTGCTGGCCAATTAAGAACAGGGATACCATGGTCCTTAAACCGGGTACTGGTAGCTTTGGCACTGTGTGCAGGTGCCAAGTCCTGTTGGGAAATGAAATCTGCATCTCCATAAAGTTGGTCAGCAGCAGGAAGCATGAAGTGCTCTAAAACTTCCTGGTATACGGCTGCGTTGACCTTGGACCTCAGAAAACACAGTGGGCCAACACCAGCAGATGACATGGCACCCCAAACCATCACTGACTGTGGAAACTTTAGGCTGGCCCTCAAGCGACGTGGATTGTGTGCCTCTCCTCTCTTCCTCCAGACTCTGGGACCCCGATTTCCAAAGGAAATGCCAAATTGACTTTCATCAGAGAACGTAACTTTGGACCACTCAGCAGCAGTCCAGTCCTTTTTGTCGAGGCGCCTCTGACGCTGTCTGTTGTTCAAGAGTGGCTTGACACAAGGAACGAGACAGCTGAAAACCATGTCTTGCATACGTCTGTGCGTAGGGGTTCTTGAAGCACTGACTCCAGCTGCAGTCCACTCTTTGTGAATCTCCCCCACATTTTTGAATGGGTTCTGTTTCACAGTCCTCTCCAGGGTGCGGTTATCCCTATTGCTAGTACACTTTTTTTCTACCACATCTTTTCCTTCCCTTCGCCTCTCTATTAATGTGCTTGGACACAGAGCTCTGCGAACAGCCAGCCTCTTTTGCAATGACCTTTTGTGTCTTGGCCTCCTTGTGCAAGGTGTCAGTGGTCGTCTTTTGGACAACTGTCAAGTCAGCAGTCTTCCCCATGACTGTGTAGCCTACAGAACTAGACTGAGAGACCATTTAAAGGCCTTTGCAGGTGTTTTGAGTTAATTAGCTGATAAGAGTGTGTGGCACCAGGTGTCTTCAATATTGAACCTTTTCACAATATTCTAATTTTCTGAGATAGTGACTTTGGGATTTTCCATAGTTGTCAGCTATACTCATCAAAATGAAAAGAAATAAACATGTGAAACCTCTCAGTCTGTGTGTAATGAATGAATATGATATATACAAGTTTCACTTTTTGAAAGGAATTAGTGAAATAAATCAACTTTTTGATGACATTCTAATTATATGACCAGCACCTGTACACGAGCTGCGGTCCTTTAGACCAGTGGTTCCCATCAGTCAGGCGTGTTTGATTAGATGTCTCCCTGATCAAACACACCCGATCCAACTCATCAGCTCGTTGGTAAAGACTCCAAGACCTCAGACGGGCGCATCAGACAAGAGTGACATTCAAGACGTGCAGTGCTGGTTTGGGAACCGCTGCTTTGGAACAACGGCGACCGTTTCATAAGGGTGCGAGACGGTGCCACCCTGCCAGCCACCCCACCGCAGGTACATAGAGACTCCTTGTGAAGCTCCAGCGACATTCCCTCTGCTATTAACCACAACGATTTGCAGTCCCCCAAAAGGGGAAGCACACCGTTCCTGGAGACACTGCAATACCAGGTCGATGCGTGGAGTGGACGGAGCAAGCCCCGGTTCCGGCTCCATGAGCCAAAAATCCATTTAATATGTAGTCCCCAGATAGGAGACGTATCAGATATTAAACTGATAAGAACAGATACTACACTTGATCTTAGCCAAAAGGCCGAGAAGCGATGCCGTTGCCAAGCAGTGGGGGCAGAGCCGGCAAAGGCGACGCCCATCTGGGCCGCGGTGGGTTTCGTACTTTGCCTCTAGGACCACTGCTGTCGATCAGATCGTTTGTTAAATAGTGGAGATGATTTGAAACAACCTGCTTTCGCGAACTGGTCCTAGGTTTTTCCATCGACCTCCACAAAAGCACCGCAGTACAATTCTCTGGACTCCCTAGGTCGTTCTTGATCAGGAGGGGGGGGGGGGAAAAAAAGCTCAACTTTAACATTTGGATAGTGTGACGAGTCCCTCGTTCTTCCTGCTACGGCCGGCCAGTGGGTGTGGCTGGGAGACTCATCAAGTGAACCATGTACACCCGTGCTTCCCTCTATAAAGCTTGGGCTTTGTTTGGCGTGGTGTGTTGCTTGCTCCTGGGTGCTTTGGTTTTGATTTTGGTCTTTGTTTATTTTGAGTTCCTTATTCATTTAAATGTGGTTCTGTCTGATGTTTGGTTATTGATGTGTCTGACAGAAATTGTGTTTGGTTTTGTTGATTTCTTGTTTCATATATTTTCTTATTTATGCTGATAAATCTCTTTTCGTTGCAACCTACCAAGCTGCCTATGTCCTCCGTTTCATTTGTCACGGCTTTGAGCCGGTCGTGACAATAGCGACCACGGGGTCATTTAGAAAACGGCCATGGTCGAGTGCCCCCAAAAGCCTGTCGTCCCTGAAGGAAAACTCAGAACTTTGCGAAACCAGGCGAGCGCACGCAACACCCGATTCCATAAAAGGGGCGTGCAAACACACACGGAGCCACAGACAACGCTACGACTGTTAGAAACCACAGGTTCTCTCGGCACCACCTAATCTTCTTTCAACCAGTATGTCCAGGGGAGAGCGCGAACGCAGTCCCCCACTACCATAAATTATGCAGTCGAGATTCCCACATTTGGGGAATTCGCAGGGGTCAGCACAACCGGAGTGCAATGGCCGAGCCTCGCCCTGGGTGAACCACCTTCCTGATCATGGTGTCTCCCCTGCCAGGTAAGTATGAGTCCCCAGGCCTCCAGTCAGAGGCTACCCTATCCCTCTTTGCCGTCCTCATCAACGGTGACCCCCCTCCCCCACCCCAAGCAAAGGAAGGGCGTGTCCCTTCCATTACTTGACTGCGATTTCCGTGACCATGCCTTCAAGCCGGCAAACTGCCAAGCACCTACAGGTGCTGGTCGTATGATTAGAATGTCATCAAAAAGTTGATTTCTTTCACTAATTCCTTTCAAAAAGTCAAACTTGTATATTATGTACATTGCACACAGACTGATATATTTCAAATGTTTATTTCTTTTAATTTTGATGATTATAACTGACAACTAAGGAAAATCCCAAATCCGGTATCTCAGCAAATTTAGAATATTACTTAAGACCAATACAAAGAAAGGATTTTTAGAAATCTTGGCCAACTGAAAACTATAAACATGAAAAGTATGAGCGTGTGCAGCACTCAATACTTAGTTGGGGCTCCTTTTGCCTGAATTACTGCAGCAATGCGGCGTGGCATGGAGTCGATCGGTCTGTGGCACTGCTCAGGTGTTATGAGAGCCCAGGTTGCTCTGATAGTGGCCTTCAGCTCTTCTTAATTGTTGGGTCTGGCATATGGCATCTTCCTCTTCACAATACCCCGTAGATTTTCTATGGGGTTAAGGTCAGGCGAGTTTGCTGGCCAATTAAGAACAGGGATACCATGGTCCTTAAACCGGGTACTGGTAGCTTTGGCACTGTGTGCAGGTGCCAAGTCCTGTTGGGAAATGAAATCTGCATCTCCATAAAGTTGGTCAGCAGCAGGAAGCATGAAGTGCTCTAAAACTTCCTGGTATACGGCTGCGTTGACCTTGGACCTCAGAAAACACAGTGGGCCAACACCAGCAGATGACATGGCACCCCAAACCATCACTGACTGTGGAAACTTTAGGCTGGCCCTCAAGCGACGTGGATTGTGTGCCTCTCCTCTCTTCCTCCAGACTCTGGGACCCCGATTTCCAAAGGAAATGCCAAATTGACTTTCATCAGAGAACGTAACTTTGGACCACTCAGCAGCAGTCCAGTCCTTTTTGTCGAGGCGCCTCTGACGCTGTCTGTTGTTCAAGAGTGGCTTGACACAAGGAACGAGACAGCTGAAAACCATGTCTTGCATACGTCTGTGCGTAGGGGTTCTTGAAGCACTGACTCCAGCTGCAGTCCACTCTTTGTGAATCTCCCCCACATTTTTGAATGGGTTCTGTTTCACAGTCCTCTCCAGGGTGCGGTTATCCCTATTGCTAGTACACTTTTTTTCTACCACATCTTTTCCTTCCCTTCGCCTCTCTATTAATGTGCTTGGACACAGAGCTCTGCGAACAGCCAGCCTCTTTTGCAATGACCTTTTGTGTCTTGGCCTCCTTGTGCAAGGTGTCAGTGGTCGTCTTTTGGACAACTGTCAAGTCAGCAGTCTTCCCCATGACTGTGTAGCCTACAGAACTAGACTGAGAGACCATTTAAAGGCCTTTGCAGGTGTTTTGAGTTAATTAGCTGATAAGAGTGTGTGGCACCAGGTGTCTTCAATATTGAACCTTTTCACAATATTCTAATTTTCTGAGATAGTGACTTTGGGATTTTCCATAGTTGTCAGCTATACTCATCAAAATGAAAAGAAATAAACATGTGAAACCTCTCAGTCTGTGTGTAATGAATGAATATGATATATACAAGTTTCACTTTTTGAAAGGAATTAGTGAAATAAATCAACTTTTTGATGACATTCTAATTATATGACCAGCACCTGTACACGAGCTGCGGTCCTTTAGACCAGTGGTTCCCATCAGTCAGGCGTGTTTGATTAGATGTCTCCCTGATCAAACACACCCGATCCAACTCATCAGCTCGTTGGTAAAGACTCCAAGACCTCAGACGGGCGCATCAGACAAGAGTGACATTCAAGACGTGCAGTGCTGGTTTGGGAACCGCTGCTTTGGAACAACGGCGACCGTTTCATAAGGGTGCGAGACGGTGCCACCCTGCCAGCCACCCCACCGCAGGTACATAGAGACTCCTTGTGAAGCTCCAGCGACATTCCCTCTGCTATTAACCACAACGATTTGCAGTCCCCCAAAAGGGGAAGCACACCGTTCCTGGAGACACTGCAATACCAGGTCGATGCGTGGAGTGGACGGAGCAAGCCCCGGTTCCGGCTCCATGAGCCAAAAATCCATTTAATATGTAGTCCCCAGATAGGAGACGTATCAGATATTAAACTGATAAGAACAGATACTACACTTGATCTTAGCCAAAAGGCCGAGAAGCGATGCCGTTGCCAAGCAGTGGGGGCAGAGCCGGCAAAGGCGACGCCCATCTGGGCCGCGGTGGGTTTCGTACTTTGCCTCTAGGACCACTGCTGTCGATCAGATCGTTTGTTAAATAGTGGAGATGATTTGAAACAACCTGCTTTCGCGAACTGGTCCTAGGTTTTTCCATCGACCTCCACAAAAGCACCGCAGTACAATTCTCTGGACTCCCTAGGTCGTTCTTGATCAGGAGGGGGGGGGGAAAAGCTCAACTTTAACATTTGGATAGTGTGACGAGTCCCTCGTTCTTCCTGCTACGGCCGGCCAGTGGGTGTGGCTGGGAGACTCATCAAGTGAACCATGTACACCCGTGCTTCCCTCTATAAAGCTTGGGCTTTGTTTGGCGTGGTGTGTTGCTTGCTCCTGGGTGCTTTGGTTTTGATTTTGGTCTTTGTTTATTTTGAGTTCCTTATTCATTTAAATGTGGTTCTGTCTGATGTTTGGTTATTGATGTGTCTGACAGAAATTGTGTTTGGTTTTGTTGATTTCTTGTTTCATATATTTTCTTATTTATGCTGATAAATCTCTTTTCGTTGCAACCTACCAAGCTGCCTATGTCCTCCGTTTCATTTGTCACGGCTTTGAGCCGGTCGTGACAATAGCGACCACGGGGTCATTTAGAAAACGGCCATGGTCGAGTGCCCCCAAAAGCCTGTCGTCCCTGAAGGAAAACTCAGAACTTTGCGAAACCAGGCGAGCGCACGCAACACCCGATTCCATAAAAGGGGCGTGCAAACACACACGGAGCCACAGACAACGCTACGACTGTTAGAAACCACAGGTTCTCTCGGCACCACCTAATCTTCTTTCAACCAGTATGTCCAGGGGAGAGCGCGAACGCAGTCCCCCACTACCATAAATTATGCAGTCGAGATTCCCACATTTGGGGAATTCGCAGGGGTCAGCACAACCGGAGTGCAATGGCCGAGCCTCGCCCTGGGTGAACCACCTTCCTGATCATGGTGTCTCCCCTGCCAGGTAAGTATGAGTCCCCAGGCCTCCAGTCAGAGGCTACCCTATCCCTCTTTGCCGTCCTCATCAACGGTGACCCCCCTCCCCCACCCCAAGCAAAGGAAGGGCGTGTCCCTTCCATTACTTGACTGCGATTTCCGTGACCATGCCTTCAAGCCGGCAAACTGCCAAGCACCTACAGGTGCTGGTCGTATGATTAGAATGTCATCAAAAAGTTGATTTCTTTCACTAATTCCTTTCAAAAAGTCAAACTTGTATATTATGTACATTGCACACAGACTGATATATTTCAAATGTTTATTTCTTTTAATTTTGATGATTATAACTGACAACTAAGGAAAATCCCAAATCCGGTATCTCAGCAAATTTAGAATATTACTTAAGACCAATACAAAGAAAGGATTTTTAGAAATCTTGGCCAACTGAAAACTATAAACATGAAAAGTATGAGCGTGTGCAGCACTCAATACTTAGTTGGGGCTCCTTTTGCCTGAATTACTGCAGCAATGCGGCGTGGCATGGAGTCGATCGGTCTGTGGCACTGCTCAGGTGTTATGAGAGCCCAGGTTGCTCTGATAGTGGCCTTCAGCTCTTCTTAATTGTTGGGTCTGGCATATGGCATCTTCCTCTTCACAATACCCCGTAGATTTTCTATGGGGTTAAGGTCAGGCGAGTTTGCTGGCCAATTAAGAACAGGGATACCATGGTCCTTAAACCGGGTACTGGTAGCTTTGGCACTGTGTGCAGGTGCCAAGTCCTGTTGGGAAATGAAATCTGCATCTCCATAAAGTTGGTCAGCAGCAGGAAGCATGAAGTGCTCTAAAACTTCCTGGTATACGGCTGCGTTGACCTTGGACCTCAGAAAACACAGTGGGCCAACACCAGCAGATGACATGGCACCCCAAACCATCACTGACTGTGGAAACTTTAGGCTGGCCCTCAAGCGACGTGGATTGTGTGCCTCTCCTCTCTTCCTCCAGACTCTGGGACCCCGATTTCCAAAGGAAATGCCAAATTGACTTTCATCAGAGAACGTAACTTTGGACCACTCAGCAGCAGTCCAGTCCTTTTTGCCGAGGCGCCTCTGACGCTGTCTGTTGTTCAAGAGTGGCTTGACACAAGGAACGAGACAGCTGAAAACCATGTCTTGCATACGTCTGTGCGTAGGGGTTCTTGAAGCACTGACTCCAGCTGCAGTCCACTCTTTGTGAATCTCCCCCACATTTTTGAATGGGTTCTGTTTCACAGTCCTCTCCAGGGTGCGGTTATCCCTATTGCTAGTACACTTTTTTATCTACCACATCTTTTCCTTCCCTTCGCCTCTCTATTAATGTGCTTGGACACAGAGCTCTGCGAACAGCCAGCCTCTTTTGCAATGACCTTTTGTGTCTTGGCCTCCTTGTGCAAGGTGTCAGTGGTCGTCTTTTGGACAACTGTCAAGTCAGCAGTCTTCCCCATGACTGTGTAGCCTACAGAACTAGACTGAGAGACCATTTAAAGGCCTTTGCAGGTGTTTTGAGTTAATTAGCTGATAAGAGTGTGTGGCACCAGGTGTCTTCAATATTGAACCTTTTCACAATATTCTAATTTTCTGAGATAGTGACTTTGGGATTTTCCATAGTTGTCAGCTATACTCATCAAAATGAAAAGAAATAAACATGTGAAACCTCTCAGTCTGTGTGTAATGAATGAATATGATATATACAAGTTTCACTTTTTGAAAGGAATTAGTGAAATAAATCAACTTTTTGATGACATTCTAATTATATGACCAGCACCTGTACACGAGCTGCGGTCCTTTAGACCAGTGGTTCCCATCAGTCAGGCGTGTTTGATTAGATGTCTCCCTGATCAAACACACCCGATCCAACTCATCAGCTCGTTGGTAAAGACTCCAAGACCTCAGACGGGCGCATCAGACAAGAGTGACATTCAAGACGTGCAGTGCTGGTTTGGGAACCGCTGCTTTGGAACAACGGCGACCGTTTCATAAGGGTGCGAGACGGTGCCACCCTGCCAGCCACCCCACCGCAGGTACATAGAGACTCCTTGTGAAGCTCCAGCGACATTCCCTCTGCTATTAACCACAACGATTTGCAGTCCCCCAAAAGGGGAAGCACACCGTTCCTGGAGACACTGCAATACCAGGTCGATGCGTGGAGTGGACGGAGCAAGCCCCGGTTCCGGCTCCATGAGCCAAAAATCCATTTAATATGTAGTCCCCAGATAGGAGACGTATCAGATATTAAACTGATAAGAACAGATACTACACTTGATCTTAGCCAAAAGGCCGAGAAGCGATGCCGTTGCCAAGCAGTGGGGGCAGAGCCGGCAAAGGCGACGCCCATCTGGGCCGCGGTGGGTTTCGTACTTTGCCTCTAGGACCACTGCTGTCGATCAGATCGTTTGTTAAATAGTGGAGATGATTTGAAACAACCTGCTTTCGCGAACTGGTCCTAGGTTTTTCCATCGACCTCCACAAAAGCACCGCAGTACAATTCTCTGGACTCCCTAGGTCGTTCTTGATCAGGAGGGGGGGAAAAAAAAAAGCTCAACTTTAACATTTGGATAGTGTGACGAGTCCCTCGTTCTTCCTGCTACGGCCGGCCAGTGGGTGTGGCTGGGAGACTCATCAAGTGAACCATGTACACCCGTGCTTCCCTCTATAAAGCTTGGGCTTTGTTTGGCGTGGTGTGTTGCTTGCTCCTGGGTGCTTTGGTTTTGATTTTGGTCTTTGTTTATTTTGAGTTCCTTATTCATTTAAATGTGGTTCTGTCTGATGTTTGGTTATTGATGTGTCTGACAGAAATTGTGTTTGGTTTTGTTGATTTCTTGTTTCATATATTTTCTTATTTATGCTGATAAATCTCTTTTCGTTGCAACCTACCAAGCTGCCTATGTCCTCCGTTTCATTTGTCACGGCTTTGAGCCGGTCGTGACACTAGCGACCACGGGGTCATTTAGAAAACGGCCATGGTCGAGTGCCCCCAAAAGCCTGTCGTCCCTGAAGGAAAACTCAGAACTTTGCGAAACCAGGCGAGCGCACGCAACACCCGATTCCATAAAAGGGGCGTGCAAACACACACGGAGCCACAGACAACGCTACGACTGTTAGAAACCACAGGTTCTCTCGGCACCACCTAATCTTCTTTCAACCAGTATGTCCAGGGGAGAGCGCGAACGCAGTCCCCCACTACCATAAATTATGCAGTCGAGATTCCCACATTTGGGGAATTCGCAGGGGTCAGCACAACCGGAGTGCAATGGCCGAGCCTCGCCCTGGGTGAACCACCTTCCTGATCATGGTGTCTCCCCTGCCAGGTAAGTATGAGTCCCCAGGCCTCCAGTCAGAGGCTACCCTATCCCTCTTTGCCGTCCTCATCAACGGTGACCCCCTCCCCCACCCCAAGCAAAGGAAGGGCGTGTCCCTTCCATTACTTGACTGCGATTTCCGTGACCATGCCTTCAAGCCGGCAAACTGCCAAGCACCTACAGGTGCTGGTCGTATGATTAGAATGTCATCAAAAAGTTGATTTCTTTCACTAATTCCTTTCAAAAAGTCAAACTTGTATATTATGTACATTGCACACAGACTGATATATTTCAAATGTTTATTTCTTTTAATTTTGATGATTATAACTGACAACTAAGGAAAATCCCAAATCCGGTATCTCAGCAAATTTAGAATATTACTTAAGACCAATACAAAGAAAGGATTTTTAGAAATCTTGGCCAACTGAAAACTATAAACATGAAAAGTATGAGCGTGTGCAGCACTCAATACTTAGTTGGGGCTCCTTTTGCCTGAATTACTGCAGCAATGCGGCGTGGCATGGAGTCGATCGGTCTGTGGCACTGCTCAGGTGTTATGAGAGCCCAGGTTGCTCTGATAGTGGCCTTCAGCTCTTCTTAATTGTTGGGTCTGGCATATGGCATCTTCCTCTTCACAATACCCCGTAGATTTTCTATGGGGTTAAGGTCAGGCGAGTTTGCTGGCCAATTAAGAACAGGGATACCATGGTCCTTAAACCGGGTACTGGTAGCTTTGGCACTGTGTGCAGGTGCCAAGTCCTGTTGGGAAATGAAATCTGCATCTCCATAAAGTTGGTCAGCAGCAGGAAGCATGAAGTGCTCTAAAACTTCCTGGTATACGGCTGCGTTGACCTTGGACCTCAGAAAACACAGTGGGCCAACACCAGCAGATGACATGGCACCCCAAACCATCACTGACTGTGGAAACTTTAGGCTGGCCCTCAAGCGACGTGGATTGTGTGCCTCTCCTCTCTTCCTCCAGACTCTGGGACCCCGATTTCCAAAGGAAATGCCAAATTGACTTTCATCAGAGAACGTAACTTTGGACCACTCAGCAGCAGTCCAGTCCTTTTTGTCGAGGCGCCTCTGACGCTGTCTGTTGTTCAAGAGTGGCTTGACACAAGGAACGAGACAGCTGAAAACCATGTCTTGCATACGTCTGTGCGTAGGGGTTCTTGAAGCACTGACTCCAGCTGCAGTCCACTCTTTGTGAATCTCCCCCACATTTTTGAATGGGTTCTGTTTCACAGTCCTCTCCAGGGTGCGGTTATCCCTATTGCTAGTACACTTTTTTTCTACCACATCTTTTCCTTCCCTTCGCCTCTCTATTAATGTGCTTGGACACAGAGCTCTGCGAACAGCCAGCCTCTTTTGCAATGACCTTTTGTGTCTTGGCCTCCTTGTGCAAGGTGTCAGTGGTCGTCTTTTGGACAACTGTCAAGTCAGCAGTCTTCCCCATGACTGTGTAGCCTACAGAACTAGACTGAGAGACCATTTAAAGGCCTTTGCAGGTGTTTTGAGTTAATTAGCTGATAAGAGTGTGTGGCACCAGGTGTCTTCAATATTGAACCTTTTCACAATATTCTAATTTTCTGAGATAGTGACTTTGGGATTTTCCATAGTTGTCAGCTATACTCATCAAAATGAAAAGAAATAAACATGTGAAACCTCTCAGTCTGTGTGTAATGAATGAATATGATATATACAAGTTTCACTTTTTGAAAGGAATTAGTGAAATAAATCAACTTTTTGATGACATTCTAATTATATGACCAGCACCTGTACACGAGCTGCGGTCCTTTAGACCAGTGGTTCCCATCAGTCAGGCGTGTTTGATTAGATGTCTCCCTGATCAAACACACCCGATCCAACTCATCAGCTCGTTGGTAAAGACTCCAAGACCTCAGACGGGCGCATCAGACAAGAGTGACATTCAAGACGTGCAGTGCTGGTTTGGGAACCGCTGCTTTGGAACAACGGCGACCGTTTCATAAGGGTGCGAGACGGTGCCACCCTGCCAGCCACCCCACCGCAGGTACATAGAGACTCCTTGTGAAGCTCCAGCGACATTCCCTCTGCTATTAACCACAACGATTTGCAGTCCCCCAAAAGGGGAAGCACACCGTTCCTGGAGACACTGCAATACCAGGTCGATGCGTGGAGTGGACGGAGCAAGCCCCGGTTCCGGCTCCATGAGCCAAAAATCCATTTAATATGTAGTCCCCAGATAGGGGACGTATCAGATATTAAACTGATAAGAACAGATTTTTTTTTTTTTTTTTTCGAAAAGTTTTATTGTCACATTTTCATTCATTTTTTCATGCCACACATTTTAAAACATACTCAGTTCCACAAATTAAAACGGAGGTGACACAATTCTGGTTAAAATCAGTTATTGTTGTGTGTCGTGTAAAGGTCCATGTATGTAAATCAGTGTGGTGTTAAAAGCAGGGCAGATGACTGAAAATAAAAATAAAAATAAAATAAATGAATAAATAGTCGAGATAAGAGACAATAAAACATTTCAACTAAAACATCATCTGTTGTACAGGATCGAGGGTGAGTCCTTATCAAGAATTTCCATTCACTCCAGGTCTCCAGAACAGGCCCAAGACTCCCCGCTTCCGGGGCCCAGCGGAAATCCCCTCTCCTCCGGCCCGCTGGCCCGCTGTTCCCGTAGCCGGTGTGGTGAGGGTGCATCTACGGGCGGCCAAGGTCGGTGGCGGCCGGGACCTTCTCGTGCGACCCCGGCCCCCCCATCCGAATAACGACGTGCGGCCCACCCTGCAGCATAGATCTTATCCTCTGCTCGCACGCGTGGAGGGGGGCCGTCACGCGTTTCCCCACCAGCAGGTTTCTGGTTGCCCAGATGGCATCCTTGATCACGTTTAGGGTGAGCCAGAGCGAGGTAAAATCTTGCGGTGTCAAGTCCTTCAAGCCCTGACCCACCCCCAGGATGGCGAGCTTGTAATCCACCTGGGCCCCACCCGCTGGCAGGCACGGGAAAAACAGGGGGCCGGTCTTGGCCCACAGGTCCCGCGCAGCGCCGCACTCCCAGAGCAGATGATGGACGGTCTCCGGGGAACCACATCCGGACCGTGGGCAGGTAGAGTTTTTGGCCATGCCTCTGGAGTGCATAACCGCCCTGACCGGGAGGATCTCGTGGGCCACCATCCACGCCAAGTCTTTGTGCCTGTTCTGGAGAGCTGGGTGGGCAACGTTCCGCCAAACTTGTCTGGCCTCACTTAACGTGAGGCCTGGGATTGGACTCACCGTTTCTCGATCCTGCACAAGAGAGATCAAAGACTTGTGATTAGTTAAAATGGTGGCATCCTTTCCTTCCAATGAGTGTTTCTTTAAAAAGGTCTTAATAAAACTGTACTCTTTTGGCATATTAAAAGACACTGGACTTTTAAGATCAATTGGTAAAACTCTCAACGCTCTTAGGTAAGACCCCATCCAGAAACGAGCCATAGCCGCTGTCTTGTTCTCTCTGGATGAGGTCAATGCATATTGGACATGGAGGGCGGCAAAGCGGCTTCCTAAAAACAAGTGGGGGTCTGGGAGGCCTTTCCCGCCATTCTCTTTTCTTTTTTTAACGACCTCCCTCTTCAGTCGTTCCCACTTGGACCCCCACAGGAAATAAAATACCGCCCTCTCCAGGTTGGCCAGGAATCTTCTTGGGGGACTAAAAACAGAACAGACAAGTAAAATTAGGGGTAAAATCACTGCTTTAAAAATTAAAATCTTTCCTTCAATCGTCATTTGTCTTAGTCCCCAAAACCCCAGTCTTTGCCTAACTTTCCCTAAGATGTCAGTCCAGTTCCCCCGTCCTCCACCCTCTTTGTCAAACTTTACACCTAAAACTGTCAGGTCATTGTCTTTAAAATCCAAATCCAGTCCACCTGTGTCCACGTTTCCCCACGGCCCGAAGAGCTGGGCCTCGGACTTACTCCTATTGAGCTTGGCGCCCGAGGCCCGACCGTACCAGTCAGTCAAGTCCAATGCTCTTCGTACCGATAAAAGGTCAGTCGCTAAAAGGGTTACGTCGTCCATATATAAAACACAGGTCGCTGTCAGTCCACCAGTCCCTGGGATGTCCAGTCCTTTAATCCATTTATCCCTTCTCAAGATTTGTGCCAGTGGCTCAATGCAGGCCACATACAGTAGGGGAGATAAAGGACACCCCTGACGGACGCCGCTGTGAATGTTTACAGCTTTGGATAGATGCCCATTAACTGCAAATTTACTGACTAGGCTGTTGTAAAGCAGTCCCACCCAAGCTATAAACCTCCCTGGGAACCCCATTTTTTCCAGTACCTTAAAAAGGAACTGGTGCGAGATGCGGTCAAAAGCTTTTTCAAAATCTAAATTTAGGACTACTAGCCGAATATTTCTGTCTCTCGCGTAACAGATGGCGTCTCTAATCAGCACCAGGCTGTCTGTGATCTTCCTACCGGGCACAGCGCATGCTTGATCCAGGTGGATTACGTCCTCTAGAACAGTCGACATGCGTGTGGCTAAAATCTTACTAAAAAGTTTACAGTCAAAATTTAAAAGCGTGATTGGTCGCCAGTTCTTCAAGTCAGTCCTGTCTCCTTTTTTGTATAATAATGAAACTATCCCTACTCTAAAGCTGTCCGGAAGTCTGTCGAGAGTCTCAAATTCTTTAAAAACTGTCAGTAGGTCATGTGCTAAAATGTCCCAGAAAGTCAAGTAAAACTCCAAGGGAAGTCCATCCATTCCTGGGGACTTCCCTTTTTTAAAACCTTTGAGGGATTCTTTTAATTCTAAAAGAGTAAAATCCTGGGCTAAAAGCACGTTTGGACTCTTTATCTTTTTATCTAAAAAATCTAAAACTTCCTTTAAGATGCCGTCGTGTGCTTCTTTTGGACTATATAAATTACTATAAAAATGTTCTATTTCACCTAAAATTTCCTCCATGTTTTTTGCCTCCCTCCCTCCAAAAGTTTTTAAAATGGTTATTGACCCTCCCCGTGAAATAGTCTTTTTAAAAAAATATCGTGTACACTTTTCTCCTTCTTCTATCTCTTTTTCTTTGCATCTTAAAATGACTCCCTTACTTTGAGCTTCGGATAAAACTGACATTTCTTTCTTTACTTCCTTTATTTCCTCTTTAAAATCCAATCCATTATTTAAAAGGTTAAAATATCTCTGCAGTCTTTTTTGCAGCCCCATCATGCATCTTTTTTCTTTGTTCTTTTTCTCTTTACCTATTTTTCTAAAAAAATGTCCTGTCTTTTGTTTCACCATCTCCCACCACTGTGCCCGTGAGTCGTAAAAGTCCTGGAGAGTCTGCCATTGGCTGAACTGCTCCCTATACTCTCTAACCACTTCTTCATCCTCTAATAGGGAGCAGTTCAGCTTCCACAGCCCTCCCCCTACTGTCACACCCGTGGGTAGTGAAAGGGTGCAGGAGAGCATCATGTGATCAGTGAAGAAAAGGGGGTCAATGTTGCATCGGTTGGCGGGCAGTCTCTTGTAAAAATATAGTCAATTCGAGAGGCTCTGGCGCCATCACCACTGAACCAGGTGAAGCCCTCCTCTCTCTGATGCATTGTTTTAAAACAGTCGACTAACTTAAAATCTTTGACTAATTTCTTTAATAAAACTGATGTCTTGTCAACCTTAAAATCATCTCCTACCCTTTTTCTATCTTTTTTTGTTAAAACACAATTAAAATCCCCTGCAACCACTAGGGGAGCCCTACCTAACATGTGGGGCTGCAAATCTTCTAAAAGCTCGTATCTCTCATTTTTTCCTGTAAAACCATACATATTTAAAACATTAAAATCCTTACCTAAAAAAGTCAGATTAACTAAAATTGCCCGCCCATCCCTCACCACAGTGCTGCCCTTCACCAAGATATTGGGATTATTAATTAAAAAGGCAACACCGTCATTTTTGTTAAAATTGGAGCCACTCCAGATGGAGGGTCCTGGGGTCCAAAGTTCTTGCCATCTCCTGTAGTTTGTTAAAAAAGGCAGAGCACACTCTTGCAATAAATAAATATCTGACTTAAAATTTTTTAAACTTGATAAAACACTCTGTGCTCGAAGAGTAGACCTCACACTTCTCACATTGATTGTAGAGATAGTGAGGGCCATGAGCAGTATGGTTAAAAATACAAACATTTAAGAAGAAAAACAAAAAGACTGCAGAACATTACATTAAAATCATGTTATTTCATGTGGCATTTGCCTCTCCTTTTCCCCAGAAAAAAAGGGATCAGGAGGGCAAATGCTCGCCACTTCAGAGTCCACAGAGAGAACCTCTTGTGGCTCTTTGGGTGACGATGTTCTCAGCTTGATGTGCAGGAAAGAGACTTCATTGGGAGACTCTGCGGGCCACATACGGTCTAGATCTTCCGAAGCGGAACTATCTAGCCGATGCGCCGCCCGCAGCCTTTTCTCCTCTGTATGTGACAGAGGAGATCTCGCAGTCCTTTTCTGCACTTGAGCATTTGGGAGTGAACAGTCAGCTTCACTCCCACTTGATGGCATACTTATCTCAGAAACGGTGTTGAGGGAGGAAACCGTTTCCTCCTCTTCATCTTTTGTATCATTTCCTTTCTCTTGTCTGGGAGTGGTTCCCTCCCCCTGTTTCGTTTCAATCTGTGACTCTGCCCCTTTAGCCGCCCCACTTCCTCTTTCCTGCCCAATCCCTGAGGTTGGCAGAGAATTTGAATTTCCCGCCAAAACCTCAGGGACCGCCTCCTCCTCCCTTTGTTCTTCTGTTTGCTCTGATTGTGGGGCGGCCATTTTGTTGCCTTTAAGTTTGTTGGCAAAGCTTTTTGGGCAATCTCTGTAGAGATGGTTTGATTCTCCACACAGGTTGCACCGCCTGCCATTGGTACACTCTTCAAAATTGTGACCAATTTCTCTGCATTTCCCACATACAATTTCTTGGCATGCTTCAGCCAAATGCCCAAACTTTCCACATTTTCTGCATAATTTGGGCATGCCCTGGTAATGAATGTAGCCTCTGTTCTCACCCAGCACAATCATAGAAGGCAGATGCTTCAGGCCCTGGTAGCTCCCGGCATCTTCCCATTGTTTAATGGGAATTCGCCAGGAGCATGTCCAGATGCCATCCTCATCTAAAACCTTGACTGGCTGGCCTCGAACCGTGCAAAATCTACCCAGCCAGACACAAATGTCCTCCCCAGTCACTGTCTCATTAAACATTCTAACAATCACAGTTTTAAGTGTATTATCAGATAGCTTTTCAACAGTAAACATGGAGAACTGGGATTTTACTGATTCAAATCTGTGCCAAAAATCATTCAGGTGGGAAACAGCTCTAAAGCTAACATCATAGCCTTTGTTCAGGGGCAGAGTCACAATACAATTCAGTTCTTCAGGTTTAAAATGTAAAGTCTTCTGGAGAAGCTTTCTGGAGAAGTCGAGACGTGACATCCCCAAGAGCCTTCCATCAACTTCTCTGAATAAAAAACGCACGCTGTGGTGCCTCCGCAAGCCGGCACGGGCAGCCGACATGGTGGAGGCACCAACAGCCTAAAACAAACTTTACAAATCAAAAAACCAGTAAATAAATTACCAAATAAATAAATAAATAAATAAATAAAACCTTACCTTAAAACAGCTTGTTCGCAAAAACAGTAGCAGCAATTTCAAATATACCTCTTGAAAGTTGGGGGCTCGCGATACAGCAAGACCTCGAGCCAGGAAACCCTCAAAAGGCGATCGCAGCTCAACCTGACGACAAGATACTTGATCTTAGCCAAAAGGCCGAGAAGCGATGCCGTTGCCAAGCAGTGGGGGCAGACCCGGCAAAGGCGACGCCCATCTGGGCCGCGGTGGGTTTCGTACTTTGCCTCTAGGACCACTGCTGTCGATCAGATCGTTTGTTAAATAGTGGAGATGATTTGAAACAACCTGCTTTCGCGAACTGGTCCTAGGTTTTTCCATCGACCTCCACAAAAGCACCGCAGTACAATTCTCTGGACTCCCTAGGTCGTTCTTGATCAGGAGGGGGGGGAAAAAAAAAAGCTCAACTTTAACATTTGGATAGTGTGACGAGTCCCTCGTTCTTCCTGCTACGGCCGGCCAGTGGGTGTGGCTGGGAGACTCATCAAGTGAACCATGTACACCCGTGCTTCCCTCTATAAAGCTTGGGCTTTGTTTGGCGTGGTGTGTTGCTTGCTCCTGGGTGCTTTGGTTTTGATTTTGGTCTTTGTTTATTTTGAGTTCCTTATTCATTTAAATGTGGTTCTGTCTGATGTTTGGTTATTGATGTGTCTGACAGAAATTGTGTTTGGTTTTGTTGATTTCTTGTTTCATATATTTTCTTATTTATGCTGATAAATCTCTTTTCGTTGCAACCTACCAAGCTGCCTATGTCCTCCGTTTCATTTGTCACGGCTTTGAGCCGGTCGTGACAATAGCGACCACGGGGTCATTTAGAAAACGGCCGTGGTCGAGTGCCCCCAAAAGCCTGTCGTCCCTGAAGGAAAACTCAGAACTTTGCGAAACCAGGCGAGCGCACGCAACACCCGATTCCATAAAAGGGGCGTGCAAACACACACGGAGCCACAGACAACGCTACGACTGTTAGAAACCACAGGTTCTCTCGGCACCACCTAATCTTCTTTCAACCAGTATGTCCAGGGGAGAGCGCGAACGCAGTCCCCCACTACCATAAATTATGCAGTCGAGATTCCCACATTTGGGGAATTCGCAGGGGTCAGCACAACCAGAGTGCAATGGCCGAGCCTCGCCCTGGGTGAACCACCTTCCTGATCATGGTGTCTCCCCTGCCAGGTAAGTATGAGTCCCCAGGCCTCCAGTCAGAGGCTACCCTATCCCTCTTTGCCGTCCTCATCAACGGTGACCCCCTCCCCCACCCCAAGCAAAGGAAGGGCGTGTCCCTTCCATTACTTGACTGCGATTTCCGTGACCATGCCTTCAAGCCGGCAAACTGCCAAGCACCTACAGGTGCTGGTCGTATGATTAGAATGTCATCAAAAAGTTGATTTCTTTCACTAATTCCTTTCAAAAAGTCAAACTTGTATATTATGTACATTGCACACAGACTGATATATTTCAAATGTTTATTTCTTTTAATTTTGATGATTATAACTGACAACTAAGGAAAATCCCAAATCCGGTATCTCAGCAAATTTAGAATATTACTTAAGACCAATACAAAGAAAGGATTTTTAGAAATCTTGGCCAACTGAAAACTATAAACATGAAAAGTATGAGCGTGTGCAGCACTCAATACTTAGTTGGGGCTCCTTTTGCCTGAATTACTGCAGCAATGCGGCGTGGCATGGAGTCGATCGGTCTGTGGCACTGCTCAGGTGTTATGAGAGCCCAGGTTGCTCTGATAGTGGCCTTCAGCTCTTCTTAATTGTTGGGTCTGGCATATGGCATCTTCCTCTTCACAATACCCCGTAGATTTTCTATGGGGTTAAGGTCAGGCGAGTTTGCTGGCCAATTAAGAACAGGGATACCATGGTCCTTAAACCGGGTACTGGTAGCTTTGGCACTGTGTGCAGGTGCCAAGTCCTGTTGGGAAATGAAATCTGCATCTCCATAAAGTTGGTCAGCAGCAGGAAGCATGAAGTGCTCTAAAACTTCCTGGTATACGGCTGCGTTGACCTTGGACCTCAGAAAACACAGTGGGCCAACACCAGCAGATGACATGGCACCCCAAACCATCACTGACTGTGGAAACTTTAGGCTGGCCCTCAAGCGACGTGGATTGTGTGCCTCTCCTCTCTTCCTCCAGACTCTGGGACCCCGATTTCCAAAGGAAATGCCAAATTGACTTTCATCAGAGAACGTAACTTTGGACCACTCAGCAGCAGTCCAGTCCTTTTTGTCGAGGCGCCTCTGACGCTGTCTGTTGTTCAAGAGTGGCTTGACACAAGGAACGAGACAGCTGAAAACCATGTCTTGCATACGTCTGTGCGTAGGGGTTCTTGAAGCACTGACTCCAGCTGCAGTCCACTCTTTGTGAATCTCCCCCACATTTTTGAATGGGTTCTGTTTCACAGTCCTCTCCAGGGTGCGGTTATCCCTATTGCTAGTACACTTTTTTCTACCACATCTTTTCCTTCCCTTCGCCTCTCTATTAATGTGCTTGGACACAGAGCTCTGCGAACAGCCAGCCTCTTTTGCAATGACCTTTTGTGTCTTGGCCTCCTTGTGCAAGGTGTCAGTGGTCGTCTTTTGGACAACTGTCAAGTCAGCAGTCTTCCCCATGACTGTGTAGCCTACAGAACTAGACTGAGAGACCATTTAAAGGCCTTTGCAGGTGTTTTGAGTTAATTAGCTGATAAGAGTGTGTGGCACCAGGTGTCTTCAATATTGAACCTTTTCACAATATTCTAATTTTCTGAGATAGTGACTTTGGGATTTTCCATAGTTGTCAGCTATACTCATCAAAATGAAAAGAAATAAACATGTGAAACCTCTCAGTCTGTGTGTAATGAATGAATATGATATATACAAGTTTCACTTTTTGAAAGGAATTAGTGAAATAAATCAACTTTTTGATGACATTCTAATTATATGACCAGCACCTGTACACAAGCTGCGGTCCTTTAGACCAGTGGTTCCCATCAGTCAGGCGTGTTTGATTAGATGTCTCCCTGATCAAACACACCCGATCCAACTCATCAGCTCGTTGGTAAAGACTCCAAGACCTCAGACGGGCGCATCAGACAAGAGTGACATTCAAGACGTGCAGTGCTGGTTTGGGAACCGCTGCTTTGGAACAACGGCGACCGTTTCATAAGGGTGCGAGACGGTGCCACCCTGCCAGCCACCCCACCGCAGGTACATAGAGACTCCTTGTGAAGCTCCAGCGACAATTCCTCTGCTATTAACCACAACGATTTGCAGTCCCCCAAAAGGGGAAGCACACCGTTCCTGGAGACACTGCAATACCAGGTCGATGCGTGGAGTGGACGGAGCAAGCCCCGGTTCCGGCTCCATGAGCCAAAAATCCATTTAATATGTAGTCCCCAGATAGGGGACGTATCAGATATTAAACTGATAAGAACAGATACTACACTTGATCTTAGCCAAAAGGCCGAGAAGCGATGCCGTTGCCAAGCAGTGGGGGCAGAGCCGGCAAAGGCGACGCCCATCTGGGCCGCGGTGGGTTTCGTACTTTGCCTCTAGGACCACTGCTGTCGATCAGATCGTTTGTTAAATAGTGGAGATGATTTGAAACAACCTGCTTTCGCGAACTGGTCCTAGGTTTTTCCATCGACCTCCACAAAAGCACCGCAGTACAATTCTCTGGACTCCCTAGGTCGTTCTTGATCAGGAGGGGGGGGGGGAAAAAGCTCAACTTTAACATTTGGATAGTGTGACGAGTCCCTCGTTCTTCCTGCTACGGCCGGCCAGTGGGTGTGGCTGGGAGACTCATCAAGTGAACCATGTACACCCGTGCTTCCCTCTATAAAGCTTGGGCTTTGTTTGGCGTGGTGTGTTGCTTGCTCCTGGGTGCTTTGGTTTTGATTTTGGTCTTTGTTTATTTTGAGTTCCTTATTCATTTAAATGTGGTTCTGTCTGATGTTTGGTTATTGATGTGTCTGACAGAAATTGTGTTTGGTTTTGTTGATTTCTTGTTTCATATATTTTCTTATTTATGCTGATAAATCTCTTTTCGTTGCAACCTACCAAGCTGCCTATGTCCTCCGTTTCATTTGTCACGGCTTTGAGCCGGTCGTGACAATAGCGACCACGGGGTCATTTAGAAAACGGCCATGGTCGAGTGCCCCCAAAAGCCTGTCGTCCCTGAAGGAAAACTCAGAACTTTGCGAAACCAGGCGAGCGCACGCAACACCCGATTCCATAAAAGGGGCGTGCAAACACACACGGAGCCACAGACAACGCTACGACTGTTAGAAACCACAGGTTCTCTCGGCACCACCTAATCTTCTTTCAACCAGTATGTCCAGGGGAGAGCGCGAACGCAGTCCCCCACTACCATAAATTATGCAGTCGAGATTCCCACATTTGGGGAATTCGCAGGGGTCAGCACAACCGGAGTGCAATGGCCGAGCCTCGCCCTGGGTGAACCACCTTCCTGATCATGGTGTCTCCCCTGCCAGGTAAGTATGAGTCCCCAGGCCTCCAGTCAGAGGCTACCCTATCCCTCTTTGCCGTCCTCATCAACGGTGACCCCCTCCCCCACCCCAAGCAAAGGAAGGGCGTGTCCCTTCCATTACTTGACTGCGATTTCCGTGACCATGCCTTCAAGCCGGCAAACTGCCAAGCACCTACAGGTGCTGGTCGTATGATTAGAATGTCATCAAAAAGTTGATTTCTTTCACTAATTCCTTTCAAAAAGTCAAACTTGTATATTATGTACATTGCACACAGACTGATATATTTCAAATGTTTATTTCTTTTAATTTTGATGATTATAACTGACAACTAAGGAAAATCCCAAATCCGGTATCTCAGCAAATTTAGAATATTACTTAAGACCAATACAAAGAAAGGATTTTTAGAAATCTCCAGTCATGGAGTCGATCGGTCTGTGGCACTGCTCAGGTGTTATGAGAGCCCAGGTTGCTCTGATAGTGGCCTTCAGCTCTTCTTAATTGTTGGGTCTGGCATATGGCATCTTCCTCTTCACAATACCCCGTAGATTTTCTATGGGGTTAAGGTCAGGCGAGTTTGCTGGCCAATTAAGAACAGGGATACCATGGTCCTTAAACCGGGTACTGGTAGCTTTGGCACTGTGTGCAGGTGCCAAGTCCTGTTGGGAAATGAAATCTGCATCTCCATAAAGTTGGTCAGCAGCAGGAAGCATGAAGTGCTCTAAAACTTCCTGGTATACGGCTGCGTTGACCTTGGACCTCAGAAAACACAGTGGGCCAACACCAGCAGATGACATGGCACCCCAAACCATCACTGACTGTGGAAACTTTAGGCTGGCCCTCAAGCGACGTGGATTGTGTGCCTCTCCTCTCTTCCTCCAGACTCTGGGACCCCGATTTCCAAAGGAAATGCCAAATTGACTTTCATCAGAGAACGTAACTTTGGACCACTCAGCAGCAGTCCAGTCCTTTTTGCCGAGGCGCCTCTGACGCTGTCTGTTGTTCAAGAGTGGCTTGACACAAGGAACGAGACAGCTGAAAACCATGTCTTGCATACGTCTGTGCGTAGGGGTTCTTGAAGCACTGACTCCAGCTGCAGTCCACTCTTTGTGAATCTCCCCCACATTTTTGAATGGGTTCTGTTTCACAGTCCTCTCCAGGGTGCGGTTATCCCTATTGCTAGTACACTTTTTTCTACCACATCTTTTCCTTCCCTTCGCCTCTCTATTAATGTGCTTGGACACAGAGCTCTGCGAACAGCCAGCCTCTTTTGCAATGACCTTTTGTGTCTTGGCCTCCTTGTGCAAGGTGTCAGTGGTCGTCTTTTGGACAACTGTCAAGTCAGCAGTCTTCCCCATGACTGTGTAGCCTACAGAACTAGACTGAGAGACCATTTAAAGGCCTTTGCAGGTGTTTTGAGTTAATTAGCTGATAAGAGTGTGTGGCACCAGGTGTCTTCAATATTGAACCTTTTCACAATATTCTAATTTTCTGAGATAGTGACTTTGGGATTTTCCATAGTTGTCAGCTATACTCATCAAAATGAAAAGAAATAAACATGTGAAACCTCTCAGTCTGTGTGTAATGAATGAATATGATATATACAAGTTTCACTTTTTGAAAGGAATTAGTGAAATAAATCAACTTTTTGATGACATTCTAATTATATGACCAGCACCTGTACACGAGCTGCGGTCCTTTAGACCAGTGGTTCCCATCAGTCAGGCGTGTTTGATTAGATGTCTCCCTGATCAAACACACCCGATCCAACTCATCAGCTCGTTGGTAAAGACTCCAAGACCTCAGACGGGCGCATCAGACAAGAGTGACATTCAAGACGTGCAGTGCTGGTTTGGGAACCGCTGCTTTGGAACAACGGCGACCGTTTCATAAGGGTGCGAGACGGTGCCACCCTGCCAGCCACCCCACCGCAGGTACATAGAGACTCCTTGTGAAGCTCCAGCGACATTCCCTCTGCTATTAACCACAACGATTTGCAGTCCCCCAAAAGGGGAAGCACACCGTTCCTGGAGACACTGCAATACCAGGTCGATGCGTGGAGTGGACGGAGCAAGCCCCGGTTCCGGCTCCATGAGCCAAAAATCCATTTAATATGTAGTCCCCAGATAGGGGACGTATCAGATATTAAACTGATAAGAACAGATTCCATCTTTTACATACACAAACTCAGACAGTTCATCAACACATACTTTTTATAACTCACTTTAGGTCCCATTTAATCCCTTTTTCCCTTCAAACATTTTTTAATTTCCCCCTCAATATTATCATTTTGCACTGCGCCCTGCACTCTAGCCAAAACACAATAAAAAATTGATTTAGGACCCCATCCTGTTCGTTTGGACCTTAACATCGAAGTTCTGTGATTCCACAAAACCCTTTTGCCTTCTGATATAATTATCCACACCACCTTCCTCAATTCAAACTTCTGTCCCCCCAGACCCTCCCCATAAATTACCAGGTTCCGGGTCAGAGGAGGACCTTTCCACCCCTTCCACCACTGATACAGCAAAGTCCAGAAGGCAGATGAAACTGGGCATGTCCAAAATACATGTTCTATTGTTTCCTCCCTCCCACAACCAATTGGGCAGAAAGGTGACTTCCCTTGCCCATGACGATACTGCCTCTCCCTTACAGGCAAACGCCCCAGGGCCCCCAACCAATGAAGGTCTCTGCAAGCTCCATCCACATATGCTGGCTGTAGCATTGCCCAATTCACAGTGATGGGAAGAAATCTCTCTAGTCCCCCCTTCCCTGCCCCCCTCTCCCTTAAACCCTTGTACAGTTCCCTATGATTTATCACTGTTCCCTGTTCCAGACACCAAGGATGTTGACGTATAAATTTGGCAAACCACTGATATTCTTCCGGCCTGTCAAAAGCCCACGGAACCAACTTATCCCATGCAATCAAAGATCTTAGTGGAAAGGCTGCCCAGAACCTTGCAAAAAAATAAGCTTTGTGGTTTGTTGCCTGTAGGATTAAACGTGCCACAAAGGATGAAAAAATAGATGCTACCCACAAGGTAAAAAAAGGCACCTCCCTCCCACCCTTCTTAATTTCTTGGCTCACCTGAGCCCTGGATACCAGCTCGCACCTTCCCTTCCACAGAAAGGAGAACACAAGACCTTCCAACTCTCTGCCACAATTATAGGGAAGAGGGAACACATATGCCAAATAATTGACTGTAGGCAACAAGTCTGCTTTTATCACTAATGTTCGGCTAGTTAAAGAAAGCTCTCTAGTGTTCCAAAGGCCAATTTTGGAGCGCACTTTCCCAATCAAAACCCTCCAGTTCTCCTTAGCGCTGTTCTGCCTGAAGAAACGCACTCCCAAAACCTTCAGACCATCTTCACATAAGCTATATCCCTCAATGGCTGTCTCCCGCCTAGCCCATCGACCTACATACATGACGGCTGACTTTGACATGTTCACTTTCGCCCCTGTAACCCTCCCAAAATCTCCCAAAATCTTGCTTGTTTCTAAAAAATCCTGCCTTGATGTCAAAAACAGTGTCATGTCATCTGCATACAGCGACACCTTTGCTTGCAGACCTCCAGCCCCCGGCATGTGCAGGCCAGTAAAGGCCTGACATGCCCTTAAACGGGAAGCTAAAGGTTCAATGAACAAAATATAAAGAAGAGGGGAGAGAGGACATCCCTGTCTTACTCCTCCCAGCTGCTCAACTGACTCTGTCAGGAAACCATTAACTTTAAACTTACTTACCGCCCCCTTATACAATAAACGAACCCACGCCCTGATACTTGCCCCAAAACCTACCCTCTCAAGAACTGCAAACAAAAAGGAGAGACTAACTCGATCAAAAGCTTTCTCCTGGTCGAGGCTCAAAATTGCTAGAGAAAGCTGCCGTTGCTCAGCCCACCCAATAGCATCTCTGATCAAAGTCAAATTTAGGCTGCCAGAGCGGCCTGGTACCCCACAAGTCTGGTCTGGGTGCACCACCTTCCCCACCACAGACCTCATTCGTATAGCTATGACCTTCGCAAGGATTTTATAGTCAGTAGTAAGGAGAGTGATGGGCCTCCAGTTTGCCAAATCTGTCTTATCTCCCTTCTTATACAAAAGGGAGACATGCCCTGTCCTCATAGAAGCTGTGAGTGACCCAGTCATCAGGCTCTCATTATACACCTCAACCAGGTCCTGTCCAATAAGTTGCCAAAAGGAGCAGTATATCTCAACTGGCAACCCATCACAGCCAGGAGCTGTCCCTTTCCTAAGTGATGCCATTGCCTCTTCTGCCTCCTGCAAAGACACCTCCCCTTCTAATGCGGCAGCATCATCACCCTCCAAGACACTCTCTAAACTTGTCAAGAACACCCTCGCCTGAGAGTCTACCAAACCTCGGGGGCTAAAAAGCTGTTTATAAAAAACTGCCACCGTCTTCAACATTTCAGCTGTAGATGTAACATTACCCTTCTCTGTCTTTAACCCTTCTATGCATTTCCTCTGCTGCTGTCTCCTCACAGAGGCAAAAAAATATTTTGATGGACCCTCCTCTAAAAACCGTCTCCTTGCACCCATTTCTAACATAAATTTCTCTGCTTCCTTCATATAAAAACCTTTAACCCTCTCTTGGATAGCATAGAATCTGCCCCACTCCTCAGCTGCCTCTCTGCCCTCCTGAGCCCATAAGGACTGCATCTCCCTAATCCAAACACTAATGAGCCCTCGTCTTTTTACTGCCTTAGCCTCCCCCCACCATCTACAGAAGTTAGCTATTCTCTCTTTTACTCCCTCCCACCACTGAGCCTGCGTTTCAAACAGACACTTCAAATTCTGCCAGGCCCTGTATAGGTGCTTAAACACTTGAACAAAAAACTTATCCTGAAGGAAAGATCTGTTCAACCTCCAAGATCCTCTCCCCCTCTGAATACCCCCAACCTCCATCTCGACTCCTATCATACAATGATCAGACAACCAAACCGGCAAGAAGAAGAAATCATCAACCTTAACTCCTGCTGACACAAACACATAATCCAAACGAGATTTTTCCCCTCTACTATTTCTCCAAGTAAAGCCCTCCAAAGCCCTTCCCACCACTTTAAAGGAGTCATAAAGAGAAAAACTCTTAAGGAGGAAAGCCAAATCACCCTTTGGCTCCCTATCTAAAGAAACATTAAAATCCCCTCCCAAAACCACCTTCCGATTTGTATAAAACAAAGGTTTTAATAAATTAAAGAAACCCCCTCTCTCCTCCCTCTTACTAGGCGCATATACATTAATCAGTCTGATGCTAACACCCCTCCATCTTACATCAGCATACAACACCCTCCCCGGAACTACCATTAAATTCTCTTCAATGACAAATTCCTGAGAGTTAAAAAGTATTCCCACCCCATCTGCCATCACATTCCCTGCCCCCCACATAGATGGACCTTTTCCCCAGTCCTTTGCAAAAAGAAGCTCATCTCTGCTGTTCTCTAAATGACATTCCTGTAAAAACATAATGTCAAAATTAACAGAACTCAAGGACTCAAAAAAGCTATCCTTCGTTTTGCCATTTTCAATCCTCTTACATTTAGAGTGGCCACCCTCAGCCCCCCCATTTTAGGCAAACACTAAAGAAAAACAGTCCTTATCCCTTATCCCCTCCAAAACCTCCCTTCCCACCCCCTGTGGTACATCCCTTCACCCTTCTAGCTACTACCTCCGTCCACCCCTGAGAATCATCTTCAGTACTCTCCCCACACTCTCCCCACTCCATCCCCCCTCCCCCCATCCCCCCTCATATACTACTTCTTTAAAAGCTTTAACCGCTCCCGCTCCCTTCCCCGAGTCATGTAAAGATACCAAGTCCTCCAAAGAAACAAAAGTCTTTACTGTCTCAATCTTGCTGCATTTTCGGTCCCTCTCGTCCTCTCCTCCGCCATCTTCTTCCACCGCTCGCCGACGTCCTCTTCCCCCTGATATCTCCATCTCGCTGTCTCCGCCTCCACTTTGCTCAGAAGTTATAATGTCTAAAGCATCCAGTTGCGACCATGTAAACCTGGCTGGGTCTTCAGCTTGTGGAGTATCTTGAATGGTGTTGTTACTAGACACAATTGCAGCCCCGGAAAACACCTCTGCAATATCGATGTCTGACCAGGTCTGTCCAATACCCTGTGACTGCTCCCTCTCTTGAGCTGCCCCCGGAGGACGTGGCTGGTTGACCTCTGCAACTGCTGGTCCTTTGTCCTGGTGATGCACAGCACTTTCCTCAGCCCCCTGGTCTTTATTAGCACCCTCTGTTGCAGCTGTAAGCTCTGTCTGGTTGATTGAAGAGTTGGATGCCTCACACATGAGAGATTCCAAATCTGCTTGCAGATCTTCCCCTCCTTAAATAAACTAGCGTAGCTCTTCTTTCTGGCTGGACAACCCCGATACAAATGTTCTTTACTTCCACACAGACTGCAATGCTTGGGAGCAGTACATTCCGCCGCCACATGATCCGTCTTCCCACAGAATCTACATCTCTCTCCCTTGCACTCCACTTTCACATGACCCTGCCCTCCACATCTTCGACAATACACGGGCTGTCCGGGATAGTGCAGGAAACCTCTGTTCGGTCCAATAGAAAAGCTGCCTGGAGGGTGCAGCACAGTGCCAGGTGAAGAGGAGTCAAGTCTCAACTTCACCATGTACCTCCTCTTCCCATTCCATATTCCATATCGATCTCTCAAGCGCTCTCCTCCTCTTACAACATCACAATATCTTGCAATAAATGCCAGGACATCGCCATCCTCCACAAAAGGGTTGTATATATGAATAGTAAGTGGGATAAAATCCTGAACAAACACAGGCTGAAGCTGCAGGCCCTCCAGCAATTTATGACCTTCCTTTTTCTTCCAGGCTTCAAAAAAACCAACACAGTCCTTCAAAACACAAAAAGTTAAATCCAAAAATCCAGTTGACACAAAATCTTGTAAACAAAAAACTTCAGCAGGCTGTATCTTGAAAAGTCCTCTAAGAATTTCAGTAACAAAAAAATCTCTTCCAAAACGTTGCTTCACCAATTCTTCAGCATCTTTCTTCAACAACACACGAATCGTATTCCTCAACCGCACCATCAAGGCCGACTCTCTTTCGTCGTTCCCCGACATAACTCCTGGGTAAGATACTACACTTGATCTTAGCCAAAAGGCCGAGAAGCGATGCTGTTGCCAAGCAGTGGGGGCAGAGCCGGCAAAGGCGACGCCCATCTGGGCCGCGGTGGGTTTCGTACTTTGCCTCTAGGACCACTGCTGTCGATCAGATCGTTTGTTAAATAGTGGAGATGATTTGAAACAACCTGCTTTCGCGAACTGGTCCTAGGTTTTTCCATCGACCTCCACAAAAGCACCGCAGTACAATTCTCTGGACTCCCTAGGTCGTTCTTGATCAGGAGGGGGGTAAAAAAAAAAGCTCAACTTTAACATTTGGATAGTGTGACGAGTCCCTCGTTCTTCCTGCTACGGCCGGCCAGTGGGTGTGGCTGGGAGACTCATCAAGTGAACCATGTACACCCGTGCTTCCCTCTATAAAGCTTGGGCTTTGTTTGGCGTGGTGTGTTGCTTGCTCCTGGGTGCTTTGGTTTTGATTTTGGTCTTTGTTTATTTTGAGTTCCTTATTCATTTAAATGTGGTTCTGTCTGATGTTTGGTTATTGATGTGTCTGACAGAAATTGTGTTTGGTTTTGTTGATTTCTGGTTTCATATATTTTCTTATTTATGCTGATAAATCTCTTTTCGTTGCAACCTACCAAGCTGCCTATGTCCTCCGTTTCATTTGTCACGGCTTTGAGCCGGTCGTGACAATAGCGACCACGGGGTCATTTAGAAAACGGCCATGGTCGAGTGCCCCCAAAAGCCTGTCGTCCCTGAAGGAAAACTCAGAACTTTGCGAAACCAGGCGAGCGCACGCAACACCCGATTCCATAAAAGGGGCGTGCAAACACACACGGAGCCACAGACAACGCTACGACTGTTAGAAACCACAGGTTCTCTCGGCACCACCTAATCTTCTTTCAACCAGTATGTCCAGGGGAGAGCGCGAACGCAGTCCCCCACTACCATAAATTATGCAGTCGAGATTCCCACATTTGGGGAATTCGCAGGGGTCAGCACAACCGGAGTGCAATGGCCGAGCCTCGCCCTGGGTGAACCACCTTCCTGATCATGGTGTCTCCCCTGCCAGGTAAGTATGAGTCCCCCGGCCTCCAGTCAGAGGCTACCCTATCCCTCTTTGCCGTCCTCATCAACGGTGACCCCCTCCCCCACCCCAAGCAAAGGAAGGGCGTGTCCCTTCCATTACTTGACTGCGATTTCCGTGACCATGCCTTCAAGCCGGCAAACTGCCAAGCACCTACAGGTGCTGGTCGTATGATTAGAATGTCATCAAAAAGTTGATTTCTTTCACTAATTCCTTTCAAAAAGTCAAACTTGTATATTATGTACATTGCACACAGACTGATATATTTCAAATGTTTATTTCTTTTAATTTTGATGATTATAACTGACAACTAAGGAAAATCCCAAATCCGGTATCTCAGCAAATTTAGAATATTACTTAAGACCAATACAAAGAAAGGATTTTTAGAAATCTTGGCCAACTGAAAACTATAAACATGAAAAGTATGAGCGTGTGCAGCACTCAATACTTAGTTGGGGCTCCTTTTGCCTGAATTACTGCAGCAATGCGGCGTGGCATGGAGTCGATCGGTCTGTGGCACTGCTCAGGTGTTATGAGAGCCCAGGTTGCTCTGATAGTGGCCTTCAGCTCTTCTTAATTGTTGGGTCTGGCATATGGCATCTTCCTCTTCACAATACCCCGTAGATTTTCTATGGGGTTAAGGTCAGGCGAGTTTGCTGGCCAATTAAGAACAGGGATACCATGGTCCTTAAACCGGGTACTGGTAGCTTTGGCACTGTGTGCAGGTGCCAAGTCCTGTTGGGAAATGAAATCTGCATCTCCATAAAGTTGGTCAGCAGCAGGAAGCATGAAGTGCTCTAAAACTTCCTGGTATACGGCTGCGTTGACCTTGGACCTCAGAAAACACAGTGGGCCAACACCAGCAGATGACATGGCACCCCAAACCATCACTGACTGTGGAAACTTTAGGCTGGCCCTCAAGCGACGTGGATTGTGTGCCTCTCCTCTCTTCCTCCAGACTCTGGGACCCCGATTTCCAAAGGAAATGCCAAATTGACTTTCATCAGAGAACGTAACTTTGGACCACTCAGCAGCAGTCCAGTCCTTTTTGTCGAGGCGCCTCTGACGCTGTCTGTTGTTCAAGAGTGGCTTGACACAAGGAACGAGACAGCTGAAAACCATGTCTTGCATACGTCTGTGCGTAGGGGTTCTTGAAGCACTGACTCCAGCTGCAGTCCACTCTTTGTGAATCTCCCCCACATTTTTGAATGGGTTCTGTTTCACAGTCCTCTCCAGGGTGCGGTTATCCCTATTGCTAGTACACTTTTTTTTCTACCACATCTTTTCCTTCCCTTCGCCTCTCTATTAATGTGCTTGGACACAGAGCTCTGCGAACAGCCAGCCTCTTTTGCAATGACCTTTTGTGTCTTGGCCTCCTTGTGCAAGGTGTCAGTGGTCGTCTTTTGGACAACTGTCAAGTCAGCAGTCTTCCCCATGACTGTGTAGCCTACAGAACTAGACTGAGAGACCATTTAAAGGCCTTTGCAGGTGTTTTGAGTTAATTAGCTGATAAGAGTGTGTGGCACCAGGTGTCTTCAATATTGAACCTTTTCACAATATTCTAATTTTCTGAGATAGTGACTTTGGGATTTTCCATAGTTGTCAGCTATACTCATCAAAATGAAAAGAAATAAACATGTGAAACCTCTCAGTCTGTGTGTAATGAATGAATATGATATATACAAGTTTCACTTTTTGAAAGGAATTAGTGAAATAAATCAACTTTTTGATGACATTCTAATTATATGACCAGCACCTGTACACGAGCTGCGGTCCTTTAGACCAGTGGTTCCCATCAGTCAGGCGTGTTTGATTAGATGTCTCCCTGATCAAACACACCCGATCCAACTCATCAGCTCGTTGGTAAAGACTCCAAGACCTCAGACGGGCGCATCAGACAAGAGTGACATTCAAGACGTGCAGTGCTGGTTTGGGAACCGCTGCTTTGGAACAACGGCGACCGTTTCATAAGGGTGCGAGACGGTGCCACCCTGCCAGCCACCCCACCGCAGGTACATAGAGACTCCTTGTGAAGCTCCAGCGACATTCCCTCTGCTATTAACCACAACGATTTGCAGTCCCCCAAAAGGGGAAGCACACCGTTCCTGGAGACACTGCAATACCAGGTCGATGCGTGGAGTGGACGGAGCAAGCCCCGGTTCCGGCTCCATGAGCCAAAAATCCATTTAATATGTAGTCCCCAGATAGGGGACGTATCAGATATTAAACTGATAAGAACAGATTTTTTTTTTTTTTTATTTACACCAAATCTATACTTTACAACCAATTCATTGTTCAAAGATACACAATAAATTCTCTTTTAACAAATCGTCATACAATTCTCTGAACAATCAAAACCAAAACACAAATATACATCAATTTTCAAAAACCAAACAAAAACCAAAGCACAAAAAACACTGTCACTCCCTCTATCCCACCCCAACCTTCTGAAGCCCTCTCCATACCCTTCTGGTCTCCTCCTCCCCATAATACTCTTTGAAAACTTTGACCTCAGCAGACATTTTACCCAGTAAACGTAAAAACAATTTCTCTGCCCCCAAACGTGGTATCTGTTTCCTTAAACACACTGTTCTCCATTCCCAAAGAACATGCTTCCCCTCTGAAATCGTACTCCAAATTACTCTCCTCCGTTCTTTTAGAAAACTATCCAAACCCTCCCCATACAACACCAGATTCCTTGTAATGTTTGGCCCTCCCCATCCCTCCCACCATCGCTTCACTGATTTCCAAAGGGCAACAGCTCCAGGACATGCCCAAAAGACATGCTCAATTGTCTCGTCTTGACCACAACCAATCGGGCACTTTGGTGACCTGCCTGCACCATGTCTATATAACCTCTCCCTTACTGGCAACCGACCTAGAACTGTTAACCAATTCAAATCTTTGCAAAATCCAGTAAGAAATGGTGCCTGCAACCTAATCCAACCCACTCCATAAGGAGAAACAACTTTCTCCACCCCCTCCACAAGTTCATCCCTCAATCTGATATACAACTGCTTGTGCTCCAAGATCAGGGACTGCTGTAAACACCAAGGCTTCAGGGCAATGATATCTGCCACTCTCTGATAGTACTGTGGCCTATTTGTAGACCATGGCCTTGTACCCCTCCAATTGCTCAACGATCTCAAAGGAAAGGCTAGCCAGAACTGAGCTAAAAATCTAGCCTTGTGCACTGTCTCCCGGACAGCCAGAAGCGCTGCACATGAACAAAACAAAGCTTCCATTTTTAAAGGAATACATGGAACCCCCTACCCCCTTCTTTCACTGGTCTATACATCTGCAACCTGGCTACCATTTCGGTACCATTTTTCCATAAAAAAGAAAAAATTAACTTTTCTAACTTTCTTCCATACCAAAAAGGAACTGGAAACACATAAGCTAAATAATTCAGACTAGGGAGTAAGTCTGCCTTCACCACCTCTAACCGTCCCCACAAAGATAACCCCCTTGAACTCCACTTCGCTATCTTTGCCTGCACTACTTTCATCCTTGCTTCCCAGCTTTCCTTAGCGCTATTACGTCTAGTAAACCTAACCCCTAAGATTTTCAACCCCTCTGTACAAATTTTAAAACCTCCTCTTACCTCTGTTCTACCAGCCCACTGACCAAAAAACATAACAGAGGACTTATCCACATTTACTCGCGCACCAGATATTTTACAAAACCTTTCCACTATTTTGCACACCACCTCAAAATCATAGTCCGACGTCAGAAACAGGGTCATGTCATCTGCATAAGCAGCGACTTTAGCACATACGCCCCCACCTCCTGGCAAATGTACGCCTGTAAAAGAAGGCGCAGCCCTCAAAGTTGCCAAAAGAGGTTCCAAAGACAAAACATAAAGAAGGGGGACAGAGGACACCCCTGACGCACACCCCCTAACTGTTCCACCTTTTCTGAGAAATACCCATTTATCCCCACTCTGCTGAAGGCCTTCCTGTAAAGCAGCTTTACCCAAGCCCTAAACACAGGCCCAAACCCCATACGCATTAAAGTAGCCTCCAAGAAGACATGACTAACCCTGTCAAAGGCCTTCTCTTGGTCAAGACTCAAAACTGCTAGAGGAAGCTGACGCTGCTCTGTCCAACTTATTATGTCTCTGACTAGAGCCAAATTCAAAGAAATTGACCTGCCAGGCACACCACAGGTTTGATCTGGCTGGACTACCACCCCTATAACCCTCTTAAGTCTCTCTGTCAGAACTTTTGCCAATATTTTATAATCCGTGGTTAGCAGAGTGATTGGCCTCCAATTCCCCAACTCCTCCTTCTTACCTTTCTTATACAGAAGAGACACCAGCCCTGTTCTCATTGTCTCCACCATCTCACCTTTCATGAAGCATTCCTGATAGAGAGCTACCAGCTCACTTCCTATCCATGGCAGAACAAGCTCATAAAAACCTGCTGGAAGGCCATCACATCCTGGAGCTGTGCCTTTCTTAAGTGAGGAAATTGCAGTACTTACTTCCTGCAAAGTCAAAGGCCCTTCCAGTGCTGCCCTATCCTCATCCCCTAAACTCCCCTCCAAAGCATCCAAAACACTCCCAAATGCTGTACTAGAAGGGCCCCTGTCACTAAATAACTCCCTATAAAAACTCCCAGCTACCTCCAGCATTCCCTTTACAGACGTTTCCACTCTCCCTTCCCTCCCAAAACCCTCAATATAACTCCGCCTTTGTCTTCCCCGCACTGTAGCAAAGAAGAAACTAGTAGGTTTTTCATCAAGGAGCCGCTTCCTAACACTTGACCCTTGCAAAAAGGACTTTGCTTCCTCCCAAAAGTGATCTTTCATTACCCCCTGCAGATGACTAGCCCTAGCCCATCCCTCAGTTGTTCCCAAAGCACCCTCTGTCCACAGAGACTGTAGTTCTTCTGACCACTTACATATTTTTTCCCTCCTGCTTCTTGCCTTCTCTCTGCCCCAGTTACGACAAAAGACTGCAACCCTCACCTTGAACCCCTCCCACCACTCACCGTGGGACCGAAACAAACCTTGCAAATTTTTCCACCCAGCTACCAAATTGAAAAGAACAGTACAAAATGTCCTATCACTTAGAAAGGAAGTATTGAACCTCCACACCCCCTCCCTCGCTTCTCCCCTTCCACCTCCACCCACACCCCCACTAAACAATGATCTGAACACCACATTGGTACTTGGGTATAGTTAAACACCTTTACATGGACTGGCAGAAAAAGATAGTCCAGTCGTGCCATCTCCTGCCTGCTGTTCCGCCAAGTGAATGTGGGCACCCGCCCTCCTGCCCCTCGAAAAGAGTCACAGAGTGAGAAACCTGCTGACAACTGGGCCAGCTCTCTGCCAGAAGCGTTGTCCAGTGACACATTAAAGTCCCCTCCCAGCACTAGCAGTTTGTTGGTATGCAAAATTGCATTCAAACAATTCAAAAAACCCTCCCGATCACCCAATTTACTTGGGGCATAAACATTAACAAAACGAAAAGATATCCCTCTCCACCTCACATCTACTACCACCACCCTTCCTGGAATGATTACAATAGCAGATTCAATAACAAAATCCCACGAATAAAATAAAATGCCCACCCCATCTGCTTTAACATTCCCCACTCCCCAAAAAGATGGACCCAAGGTCCACTCTTTAGAAAACCCCTCTACATCCTTATCATTCTCCAAGTGGCACTCTTGTAAAAACAAAACATCATACTGCAAATCTTTAACAGAAAAAAACACAGCTGTACGCCGTTGTGCCATTTTAATTCCCCTTACATTGAAAGTTGCCACTCTTATCAAACCCATAAAATAACCCTTAAACCCCCAGAACACTTTCCCTCCCACTTAGCCCTCATGTACTTCTTCCCCATCCCCATTTTTTTGTCCCCTTCTTGCCCCCCCTCCTTTTGCCTTTCTCGAAACAACCTCAGTCCATTCTCCAGATTCAGTTATCATTTCTTCCTCTTCTCCTTCCACCTCTGTTCTGTCCCCCCACTCAGTGCTTTCTTCCCCTTCATCTTTCCCCTTTTCTTCAAAACCCTCCCCCCTAATGTCCTCTCCCACAGGGTCCTGACTTGTAACATCATCCAGTTTGCTGTACTTACATCCTTTCTCCGTTACCCGGTCCTTAGGGTCCTCCCAGGCCCTGCGACGGCTTGTTCCGAGCACGGACTCTGACGAAATATCCATCTCTGATCCACTATGGACTCTCTCTCGTCGATGGGCTGATCCAGGTGCAGGTTCTAGGATTTCTTGCACTTTTTCCACCCCCAAGGCTCCAGACAAGACATCCGTAAAATCCAGCTCTGACCAAACTTGAGATGAATTCACCTGCTGTTCAGTTCCCACTTCTGTGGCCCCTTTTTCGTCTAAGGACAAAGTAATCAGGTCCCCATCATTAGAGTCTAATTGCTCGTTCACAACAGCCTCCTTCTCTCCTGATACCCCCGTCTCCTGTGACCCTTCACTTGTCAATCCTCCAGGTTGATCATCCATTACTTCAGGCAAACTGATAAGTATGGCCTCGAGGTCTGCCTGTAGATCCTCACCTTCCTTCAAAAGACCTGCATATGACCTACTCCTAGAAGGACATGTTCGATAAAGATGATCAGGCTTACCACAAAGACTGCAATGCTTCGGGGCAGGGCAGACTGAAGCAACATGATCTGCAGCACCGCAAAAACGACAACGTTGTCCCTCACAATCAGCCTTAATGTGTCCTTCCCCACCACATCTCCTACAGTACATAGGCTGTCCGGGGTAATAAAGAAAACCTCTGTTGGGCCCAATGGAAAAGGTCCCAGGCGGGTGGATTAGGGCTCCAGAGGCAGCAGGATCGAAGCGCAGCTTAACAAGGTACCGCCTTTTGCCTGTCCAGATTCCAAAGCGGTCCCTCACTCGCTCTCCTCCTTTTACTGTCTCGCAGTGTCTTGAAAGAAAGGTCAAAACCTCTCTATCTTCCACAAACGGGTTGTATAGATGAACTGTGAGTGGAATATAATCCTGGGCAAACAAAGGTTGAAGCTGCAAGCCTTCCAAGAGTTTATGTTTTTTCTTTCCCCAAGACTCAAAAAAGCTCACACAGTCCGTCAAATTGAAAAATGTCAAGTCCATAAATCCTACAGTTGAAAAATCCTGAAGACAAAACACTGAAGAAGCAGCAATGTTGAAAACTCCTTTCAAGACATCCATCACCAAGAACTCCCTCCTGAACCTTTGCTTGACAGACCGATCAGCATCTTGTAACACTCGGATTCTTACTGAATTCTTTAACCGCACCACCATGGCCGGCAAGGGTACATCCTCTCTCGGCGTAGCCATCGACACTACACTTGATCTTAGCCAAAAGGCCGAGAAGCGATGCCGTTGCCAAGCAGTGGGGGCAGAGCCGGCAAAGGCGACGCCCATCTGGGCCGCGGTGGGTTTCGTACTTTGCCTCTAGGACCACTGCTGTCGATCAGATCGTTTGTTAAATAGTGGAGATGATTTGAAACAACCTGCTTTCGCGAACTGGTCCTAGGTTTTTCCATCGACCTCCACAAAAGCACCGCAGTACAATTCTCTGGACTCCCTAGGTCGTTCTTGATCAGGAGGGGGGGAAAAAAAAAAAAGCTCAACTTTAACATTTGGATAGTGTGACGAGTCCCTCGTTCTTCCTGCTACGGCCGGCCAGTGGGTGTGGCTGGGAGACTCATCAAGTGAACCATGTACACCCGTGCTTCCCTCTATAAAGCTTGGGCTTTGTTTGGCGTGGTGTGTTGCTTGCTCCTGGGTGCTTTGGTTTTGATTTTGGTCTTTGTTTATTTTGAGTTCCTTATTCATTTAAATGTGGTTCTGTCTGATGTTTGGTTATTGATGTGTCTGACAGAAATTGTGTTTGGTTTTGTTGATTTCTGGTTTCATATATTTTCTTATTTATGCTGATAAATCTCTTTTCATTGCAACCTACCAAGCTGCCTATGTCCTCCGTTTCATTTGTCACGGCTTTGAGCCGGTCGTGACACTAGCGACCACGGGGTCATTTAGAAAACGGCCATGGTCGAGTGCCCCCAAAAGCCTGTCGTCCCTGAAGGAAAACTCAGAACTTTGCGAAACCAGGCGAGCGCACGCAACACCCGATTCCATAAAAGGGGCGTGCAAACACACACGGAGCCACAGACAACGCTACGACTGTTAGAAACCACAGGTTCTCTCGGCACCACCTAATCTTCTTTCAACCAGTATGTCCAGGGGAGAGCGCGAACGCAGTCCCCCACTACCATAAATTATGCAGTCGAGATTCCCACATTTGGGGAATTCGCAGGGGTCAGCACAACCGGAGTGCAATGGCCGAGCCTCGCCCTGGGTGAACCACCTTCCTGATCATGGTGTCTCCCCTGCCAGGTAAGTATGAGTCCCCAGGCCTCCAGTCAGAGGCTACCCTATCCCTCTTTGCCGTCCTCATCAACGGTGACCCCTCCCCACCCCAAGCAAAGGAAGGGCGTGTCCCTTCCATTACTTGACTGCGATTTCCGTGACCATGCCTTCAAGCCGGCAAACTGCCAAGCACCTACAGGTGCTGGTCGTATGATTAGAATGTCATCAAAAAGTTGATTTCTTTCACTAATTCCTTTCAAAAAGTCAAACTTGTATATTATGTACATTGCACACAGACTGATATATTTCAAATGTTTATTTCTTTTAATTTTGATGATTATAACTGACAACTAAGGAAAATCCCAAATCCGGTATCTCAGCAAATTTAGAATATTACTTAAGACCAATACAAAGAAAGGATTTTTAGAAATCTTGGCCAACTGAAAACTATAAACATGAAAAGTATGAGCGTGTGCAGCACTCAATACTTAGTTGGGGCTCCTTTTGCCTGAATTACTGCAGCAATGCGGCGTGGCATGGAGTCGATCGGTCTGTGGCACTGCTCAGGTGTTATGAGAGCCCAGGTTGCTCTGATAGTGGCCTTCAGCTCTTCTTAATTGTTGGGTCTGGCATATGGCATCTTCCTCTTCACAATACCCCGTAGATTTTCTATGGGGTTAAGGTCAGGCGAGTTTGCTGGCCAATTAAGAACAGGGATACCATGGTCCTTAAACCGGGTACTGGTAGCTTTGGCACTGTGTGCAGGTGCCAAGTCCTGTTGGGAAATGAAATCTGCATCTCCATAAAGTTGGTCAGCAGCAGGAAGCATGAAGTGCTCTAAAACTTCCTGGTATACGGCTGCGTTGACCTTGGACCTCAGAAAACACAGTGGGCCAACACCAGCAGATGACATGGCACCCCAAACCATCACTGACTGTGGAAACTTTAGGCTGGCCCTCAAGCGACGTGGATTGTGTGCCTCTCCTCTCTTCCTCCAGACTCTGGGACCCCGATTTCCAAAGGAAATGCCAAATTGACTTTCATCAGAGAACGTAACTTTGGACCACTCAGCAGCAGTCCAGTCCTTTTTGTCGAGGCGCCTCTGACGCTGTCTGTTGTTCAAGAGTGGCTTGACACAAGGAACGAGACAGCTGAAAACCATGTCTTGCATACGTCTGTGCGTAGGGGTTCTTGAAGCACTGACTCCAGCTGCAGTCCACTCTTTGTGAATCTCCCCCACATTTTTGAATGGGTTCTGTTTCACAGTCCTCTCCAGGGTGCGGTTATCCCTATTGCTAGTACACTTTTTTTCTACCACATCTTTTCCTTCCCTTCGCCTCTCTATTAATGTGCTTGGACACAGAGCTCTGCGAACAGCCAGCCTCTTTTGCAATGACCTTTTGTGTCTTGGCCTCCTTGTGCAAGGTGTCAGTGGTCGTCTTTTGGACAACTGTCAAGTCAGCAGTCTTCCCCATGACTGTGTAGCCTACAGAACTAGACTGAGAGACCATTTAAAGGCCTTTGCAGGTGTTTTGAGTTAATTAGCTGATAAGAGTGTGTGGCACCAGGTGTCTTCAATATTGAACCTTTTCACAATATTCTAATTTTCTGAGATAGTGACTTTGGGATTTTCCATAGTTGTCAGCTATACTCATCAAAATGAAAAGAAATAAACATGTGAAACCTCTCAGTCTGTGTGTAATGAATGAATATGATATATACAAGTTTCACTTTTTGAAAGGAATTAGTGAAATAAATCAACTTTTTGATGACATTCTAATTATATGACCAGCACCTGTACACGAGCTGCGGTCCTTTAGACCAGTGGTTCCCATCAGTCAGGCGTGTTTGATTAGATGTCTCCCTGATCAAACACACCCGATCCAACTCATCAGCTCGTTGGTAAAGACTCCAAGACCTCAGACGGGCGCATCAGACAAGAGTGACATTCAAGACGTGCAGTGCTGGTTTGGGAACCGCTGCTTTGGAACAACGGCGACCGTTTCATAAGGGTGCGAGACGGTGCCACCCTGCCAGCCACCCCACCGCAGGTACATAGAGACTCCTTGTGAAGCTCCAGCGACATTCCCTCTGCTATTAACCACAACGATTTGCAGTCCCCCAAAAGGGGAAGCACACCGTTCCTGGAGACACTGCAATACCAGGTCGATGCGTGGAGTGGACGGAGCAAGCCCCGGTTCCGGCTCCATGAGCCAAAAATCCATTTAATATGTAGTCCCCAGATAGGAGACGTATCAGATATTAAACTGATAAGAACAGATACTACACTTGATCTTAGCCAAAAGGCCGAGAAGCGATGCCGTTGCCAAGCAGTGGGGGCAGAGCCGGCAAAGGCGACGCCCATCTGGGCCGCGGTGGGTTTCGTACTTTGCCTCTAGGACCACTGCTGTCGATCAGATCGTTTGTTAAATAGTGGAGATGATTTGAAACAACCTGCTTTCGCGAACTGGTCCTAGGTTTTTCCATCGACCTCCACAAAAGCACCGCAGTACAATTCTCTGGACTCCCTAGGTCGTTCTTGATCAGGAGGGGGGGGGGGGAAAAAAAGCTCAACTTTAACATTTGGATAGTGTGACGAGTCCCTCGTTCTTCCTGCTACGGCCGGCCAGTGGGTGTGGCTGGGAGACTCATCAAGTGAACCATGTACACCCGTGCTTCCCTCTATAAAGCTTGGGCTTTGTTTGGCGTGGTGTGTTGCTTGCTCCTGGGTGCTTTGGTTTTGATTTTGGTCTTTGTTTATTTTGAGTTCCTTATTCATTTAAATGTGGTTCTGTCTGATGTTTGGTTATTGATGTGTCTGACAGAAATTGTGTTTGGTTTTGTTGATTTCTTGTTTCATATATTTTCTTATTTATGCTGATAAATCTCTTTTCGTTGCAACCTACCAAGCTGCCTATGTCCTCCGTTTCATTTGTCACGGCTTTGAGCCGGTCGTGACAATAGCGACCACGGGGTCATTTAGAAAACGGCCATGGTCGAGTGCCCCCAAAAGCCTGTCGTCCCTGAAGGAAAACTCAGAACTTTGCGAAACCAGGCGAGCGCACGCAACACCCGATTCCATAAAAGGGGCGTGCAAACACACACGGAGCCACAGACAACGCTACGACTGTTAGAAACCACAGGTTCTCTCGGCACCACCTAATCTTCTTTCAACCAGTATGTCCAGGGGAGAGCGCGAACGCAGTCCCCCACTACCATAAATTATGCAGTCGAGATTCCCACATTTGGGGAATTCGCAGGGGTCAGCACAACCGGAGTGCAATGGCCGAGCCTCGCCCTGGGTGAACCACCTTCCTGATCATGGTGTCTCCCCTGCCAGGTAAGTATGAGTCCCCAGGCCTCCAGTCAGAGGCTACCCTATCCCTCTTTGCCGTCCTCATCAACGGTGACCCCCTCCCCCACCCCAAGCAAAGGAAGGGCGTGTCCCTTCCATTACTTGACTGCGATTTCCGTGACCATGCCTTCAAGCCGGCAAACTGCCAAGCACCTACAGGTGCTGGTCGTATGATTAGAATGTCATCAAAAAGTTGATTTCTTTCACTAATTCCTTTCAAAAAGTCAAACTTGTATATTATGTACATTGCACACAGACTGATATATTTCAAATGTTTATTTCTTTTAATTTTGATGATTATAACTGACAACTAAGGAAAATCCCAAATCCGGTATCTCAGCAAATTTAGAATATTACTTAAGACCAATACAAAGAAAGGATTTTTAGAAATCTTGGCCAACTGAAAACTATAAACATGAAAAGTATGAGCGTGTGCAGCACTCAATACTTAGTTGGGGCTCCTTTTGCCTGAATTACTGCAGCAATGCGGCGTGGCATGGAGTCGATCGGTCTGTGGCACTGCTCAGGTGTTATGAGAGCCCAGGTTGCTCTGATAGTGGCCTTCAGCTCTTCTTAATTGTTGGGTCTGGCATATGGCATCTTCCTCTTCACAATACCCCGTAGATTTTCTATGGGGTTAAGGTCAGGCGAGTTTGCTGGCCAATTAAGAACAGGGATACCATGGTCCTTAAACCGGGTACTGGTAGCTTTGGCACTGTGTGCAGGTGCCAAGTCCTGTTGGGAAATGAAATCTGCATCTCCATAAAGTTGGTCAGCAGCAGGAAGCATGAAGTGCTCTAAAACTTCCTGGTATACGGCTGCGTTGACCTTGGACCTCAGAAAACACAGTGGGCCAACACCAGCAGATGACATGGCACCCCAAACCATCACTGACTGTGGAAACTTTAGGCTGGCCCTCAAGCGACGTGGATTGTGTGCCTCTCCTCTCTTCCTCCAGACTCTGGGACCCCGATTTCCAAAGGAAATGCCAAATTGACTTTCATCAGAGAACGTAACTTTGGACCACTCAGCAGCAGTCCAGTCCTTTTTGTCGAGGCGCCTCTGACGCTGTCTGTTGTTCAAGAGTGGCTTGACACAAGGAACGAGACAGCTGAAAACCATGTCTTGCATACGTCTGTGCGTAGGGGTTCTTGAAGCACTGACTCCAGCTGCAGTCCACTCTTTGTGAATCTCCCCCACATTTTTGAATGGGTTCTGTTTCACAGTCCTCTCCAGGGTGCGGTTATCCCTATTGCTAGTACACTTTTTTTCTACCACATCTTTTCCTTCCCTTCGCCTCTCTATTAATGTGCTTGGACACAGAGCTCTGCGAACAGCCAGCCTCTTTTGCAATGACCTTTTGTGTCTTGGCCTCCTTGTGCAAGGTGTCAGTGGTCGTCTTTTGGACAACTGTCAAGTCAGCAGTCTTCCCCATGACTGTGTAGCCTACAGAACTAGACTGAGAGACCATTTAAAGGCCTTTGCAGGTGTTTTGAGTTAATTAGCTGATAAGAGTGTGTGGCACCAGGTGTCTTCAATATTGAACCTTTTCACAATATTCTAATTTTCTGAGATAGTGACTTTGGGATTTTCCATAGTTGTCAGCTATACTCATCAAAATGAAAAGAAATAAACATGTGAAACCTCTCAGTCTGTGTGTAATGAATGAATATGATATATACAAGTTTCACTTTTTGAAAGGAATTAGTGAAATAAATCAACTTTTTGATGACATTCTAATTATATGACCAGCACCTGTACACGAGCTGCGGTCCTTTAGACCAGTGGTTCCCATCAGTCAGGCGTGTTTGATTAGATGTCTCCCTGATCAAACACACCCGATCCAACTCATCAGCTCGTTGGTAAAGACTCCAAGACCTCAGACGGGCGCATCAGACAAGAGTGACATTCAAGACGTGCAGTGCTGGTTTGGGAACCGCTGCTTTGGAACAACGGCGACCGTTTCATAAGGGTGCGAGACGGTGCCACCCTGCCAGCCACCCCACCGCAGGTACATAGAGACTCCTTGTGAAGCTCCAGCGACATTCCCTCTGCTATTAACCACAACGATTTGCAGTCCCCCAAAAGGGGAAGCACACCGTTCCTGGAGACACTGCAATACCAGGTCGATGCGTGGAGTGGACGGAGCAAGCCCCGGTTCCGGCTCCATGAGCCAAAAATCCATTTAATATGTAGTCCCCAGATAGGGGACGTATCAGATATTAAACTGATAAGAACAGATTCCATCTTTTACATACACAAACTCAGACAGTTCATCAACACATACTTTTTATAACTCACTTTAGGTCCCATTTAATCCCTTTTTCCCTTCAAACATTTTTTAATTTCCCCCTCAATATTATCATTTTGCACTGCGCCCTGCACTCTAGCCAAAACACAATAAAAAATTGATTTAGGACCCCATCCTGTTCGTTTGGACCTTAACATCGAAGTTCTGTGATTCCACAAAACCCTTTTGCCTTCTGATATAATTATCCACACCACCTTCCTCAATTCAAACTTCTGTCCCCCCAGACCCTCCCCATAAATTACCAGGTTCCGGGTCAGAGGAGGACCTTTCCACCCCTTCCACCACTGATACAGCAAAGTCCAGAAGGCAGATGAAACTGGGCATGTCCAAAATACATGTTCTATTGTTTCCTCCCTCCCACAACCAATTGGGCAGAAAGGTGACTTCCCTTGCCCATGACGATACTGCCTCTCCCTTACAGGCAAACGCCCCAGGGCCCCCAACCAATGAAGGTCTCTGCAAGCTCCATCCACATATGCTGGCTGTAGCATTGCCCAATTCACAGTGATGGGAAGAAATCTCTCTAGTCCCCCCTTCCCTGCCCCCCTCTCCCTTAAACCCTTGTACAGTTCCCTATGATTTATCACTGTTCCCTGTTCCAGACACCAAGGATGTTGACGTATAAATTTGGCAAACCACTGATATTCTTCCGGCCTGTCAAAAGCCCACGGAACCAACTTATCCCATGCAATCAAAGATCTTAGTGGAAAGGCTGCCCAGAACCTTGCAAAAAAATAAGCTTTGTGGTTTGTTGCCTGTAGGATTAAACGTGCCACAAAGGATGAAAAAATAGATGCTACCCACAAGGTAAAAAAAGGCACCTCCCTCCCACCCTTCTTAATTTCTTGGCTCACCTGAGCCCTGGATACCAGCTCGCACCTTCCCTTCCACAGAAAGGAGAACACAAGACCTTCCAACTCTCTGCCACAATTATAGGGAAGAGGGAACACATATGCCAAATAATTGACTGTAGGCAACAAGTCTGCTTTTATCACTAATGTTCGGCTAGTTAAAGAAAGCTCTCTAGTGTTCCAAAGGCCAATTTTGGAGCGCACTTTCCCAATCAAAACCCTCCAGTTCTCCTTAGCGCTGTTCTGCCTGAAGAAACGCACTCCCAAAACCTTCAGACCATCTTCACATAAGCTATATCCCTCAATGGCTGTCTCCCGCCTAGCCCATCGACCTACATACATGACGGCTGACTTTGACATGTTCACTTTCGCCCCTGTAACCCTCCCAAAATCTCCCAAAATCTTGCTTGTTTCTAAAAAATCCTGCCTTGATGTCAAAAACAGTGTCATGTCATCTGCATACAGCGACACCTTTGCTTGCAGACCTCCAGCCCCCGGCATGTGCAGGCCAGTAAAGGCCTGACATGCCCTTAAACGGGAAGCTAAAGGTTCAATGAACAAAATATAAAGAAGAGGGGAGAGAGGACATCCCTGTCTTACTCCTCCCAGCTGCTCAACTGACTCTGTCAGGAAACCATTAACTTTAAACTTACTTACCGCCCCCTTATACAATAAACGAACCCACGCCCTGATACTTGCCCCAAAACCTACCCTCTCAAGAACTGCAAACAAAAAGGAGAGACTAACTCGATCAAAAGCTTTCTCCTGGTCGAGGCTCAAAATTGCTAGAGAAAGCTGCCGTTGCTCAGCCCACCCAATAGCATCTCTGATCAAAGTCAAATTTAGGCTGCCAGAGCGGCCTGGTACCCCACAAGTCTGGTCTGGGTGCACCACCTTCCCCACCACAGACCTCATTCGTATAGCTATGACCTTCGCAAGGATTTTATAGTCAGTAGTAAGGAGAGTGATGGGCCTCCAGTTTGCCAAATCTGTCTTATCTCCCTTCTTATACAAAAGGGAGACATGCCCTGTCCTCATAGAAGCTGTGAGTGACCCAGTCATCAGGCTCTCATTATACACCTCAACCAGGTCCTGTCCAATAAGTTGCCAAAAGGAGCAGTATATCTCAACTGGCAACCCATCACAGCCAGGAGCTGTCCCTTTCCTAAGTGATGCCATTGCCTCTTCTGCCTCCTGCAAAGACACCTCCCCTTCTAATGCGGCAGCATCATCACCCTCCAAGACACTCTCTAAACTTGTCAAGAACACCCTCGCCTGAGAGTCTACCAAACCTCGGGGGCTAAAAAGCTGTTTATAAAAAACTGCCACCGTCTTCAACATTTCAGCTGTAGATGTAACATTACCCTTCTCTGTCTTTAACCCTTCTATGCATTTCCTCTGCTGCTGTCTCCTCACAGAGGCAAAAAAATATTTTGATGGACCCTCCTCTAAAAACCGTCTCCTTGCACCCATTTCTAACATAAATTTCTCTGCTTCCTTCATATAAAAACCTTTAACCCTCTCTTGGATAGCATAGAATCTGCCCCACTCCTCAGCTGCCTCTCTGCCCTCCTGAGCCCATAAGGACTGCATCTCCCTAATCCAAACACTAATGAGCCCTCGTCTTTTTACTGCCTTAGCCTCCCCCCACCATCTACAGAAGTTAGCTATTCTCTCTTTTACTCCCTCCCACCACTGAGCCTGCGTTTCAAACAGACACTTCAAATTCTGCCAGGCCCTGTATAGGTGCTTAAACACTTGAACAAAAAACTTATCCTGAAGGAAAGATCTGTTCAACCTCCAAGATCCTCTCCCCCTCTGAATACCCCCAACCTCCATCTCGACTCCTATCATACAATGATCAGACAACCAAACCGGCAAGAAGAAGAAATCATCAACCTTAACTCCTGCTGACACAAACACATAATCCAAACGAGATTTTTCCCCTCTACTATTTCTCCAAGTAAAGCCCTCCAAAGCCCTTCCCACCACTTTAAAGGAGTCATAAAGAGAAAAACTCTTAAGGAGGAAAGCCAAATCACCCTTTGGCTCCCTATCTAAAGAAACATTAAAATCCCCTCCCAAAACCACCTTCCGATTTGTATAAAACAAAGGTTTTAATAAATTAAAGAAACCCCCTCTCTCCTCCCTCTTACTAGGCGCATATACATTAATCAGTCTGATGCTAACACCCCTCCATCTTACATCAGCATACAACACCCTCCCCGGAACTACCATTAAATTCTCTTCAATGACAAATTCCTGAGAGTTAAAAAGTATTCCCACCCCATCTGCCATCACATTCCCTGCCCCCCACATAGATGGACCTTTTCCCCAGTCCTTTGCAAAAAGAAGCTCATCTCTGCTGTTCTCTAAATGACATTCCTGTAAAAACATAATGTCAAAATTAACAGAACTCAAGGACTCAAAAAAGCTATCCTTCGTTTTGCCATTTTCAATCCTCTTACATTTAGAGTGGCCACCCTCAGCCCCCCCATTTTAGGCAAACACTAAAGAAAAACAGTCCTTATCCCTTATCCCCTCCAAAACCTCCCTTCCCACCCCCTGTGGTACATCCCTTCACCCTTCTAGCTACTACCTCCGTCCACCCCTGAGAATCATCTTCAGTACTCTCCCCACACTCTCCCCACTCCATCCCCCCTCCCCCCATCCCCCCCTCATATACTACTTCTTTAAAAGCTTTAACCGCTCCCGCTCCCTTCCCCGAGTCATGTAAAGATACCAAGTCCTCCAAAGAAACAAAAGTCTTTACTGTCTCAATCTTGCTGCATTTTCGGTCCCTCTCGTCCTCTCCTCCGCCATCTTCTTCCACCGCTCGCCGACGTCCTCTTCCCCCTGATATCTCCATCTCGCTGTCTCCGCCTCCACTTTGCTCAGAAGTTATAATGTCTAAAGCATCCAGTTGCGACCATGTAAACCTGGCTGGGTCTTCAGCTTGTGGAGTATCTTGAATGGTGTTGTTACTAGACACAATTGCAGCCCCGGAAAACACCTCTGCAATATCGATGTCTGACCAGGTCTGTCCAATACCCTGTGACTGCTCCCTCTCTTGAGCTGCCCCCGGAGGACGTGGCTGGTTGACCTCTGCAACTGCTGGTCCTTTGTCCTGGTGATGCACAGCACTTTCCTCAGCCCCCTGGTCTTTATTAGCACCCTCTGTTGCAGCTGTAAGCTCTGTCTGGTTGATTGAAGAGTTGGATGCCTCACACATGAGAGATTCCAAATCTGCTTGCAGATCTTCCCCTCCTTAAATAAACTAGCGTAGCTCTTCTTTCTGGCTGGACAACCCCGATACAAATGTTCTTTACTTCCACACAGACTGCAATGCTTGGGAGCAGTACATTCCGCCGCCACATGATCCGTCTTCCCACAGAATCTACATCTCTCTCCCTTGCACTCCACTTTCACATGACCCTGCCCTCCACATCTTCGACAATACACGGGCTGTCCGGGATAGTGCAGGAAACCTCTGTTCGGTCCAATAGAAAAGCTGCCTGGAGGGTGCAGCACAGTGCCAGGTGAAGAGGAGTCAAGTCTCAACTTCACCATGTACCTCCTCTTCCCATTCCATATTCCATATCGATCTCTCAAGCGCTCTCCTCCTCTTACAACATCACAATATCTTGCAATAAATGCCAGGACATCGCCATCCTCCACAAAAGGGTTGTATATATGAATAGTAAGTGGGATAAAATCCTGAACAAACACAGGCTGAAGCTGCAGGCCCTCCAGCAATTTATGACCTTCCTTTTTCTTCCAGGCTTCAAAAAAACCAACACAGTCCTTCAAAACACAAAAAGTTAAATCCAAAAATCCAGTTGACACAAAATCTTGTAAACAAAAAACTTCAGCAGGCTGTATCTTGAAAAGTCCTCTAAGAATTTCAGTAACAAAAAAATCTCTTCCAAAACGTTGCTTCACCAATTCTTCAGCATCTTTCTTCAACAACACACGAATCGTATTCCTCAACCGCACCATCAAGGCCGACTCTCTTTCGTCGTTCCCCGACATAACTCCTGGGTAAGATACTACACTTGATCTTAGCCAAAAGGCCGAGAAGCGATGCTGTTGCCAAGCAGTGGGGGCAGAGCCGGCAAAGGCGACGCCCATCTGGGCCGCGGTGGGTTTCGTACTTTGCCTCTAGGACCACTGCTGTCGATCAGATCGTTTGTTAAATAGTGGAGATGATTTGAAACAACCTGCTTTCGCGAACTGGTCCTAGGTTTTTCCATCGACCTCCACAAAAGCACCGCAGTACAATTCTCTGGACTCCCTAGGTCGTTCTTGATCAGGAGGGGGGAAAAAAAAAAGCTCAACTTTAACATTTGGATAGTGTGACGAGTCCCTCGTTCTTCCTGCTACGGCCGGCCAGTGGGTGTGGCTGGGAGACTCATCAAGTGAACCATGTACACCCGTGCTTCCCTCTATAAAGCTTGGGCTTTGTTTGGCGTGGTGTGTTGCTTGCTCCTGGGTGCTTTGGTTTTGATTTTGGTCTTTGTTTATTTTGAGTTCCTTATTCATTTAAATGTGGTTCTGTCTGATGTTTGGTTATTGATGTGTCTGACAGAAATTGTGTTTGGTTTTGTTGATTTCTGGTTTCATATATTTTCTTATTTATGCTGATAAATCTCTTTTCGTTGCAACCTACCAAGCTGCCTATGTCCTCCGTTTCATTTGTCACGGCTTTGAGCCGGTCGTGACAATAGCGACCACGGGGTCATTTAGAAAACGGCCATGGTCGAGTGCCCCCAAAAGCCTGTCGTCCCTGAAGGAAAACTCAGAACTTTGCGAAACCAGGCGAGCGCACGCAACACCCGATTCCATAAAAGGGGCGTGCAAACACACACGGAGCCACAGACAACGCTACGACTGTTAGAAACCACAGGTTCTCTCGGCACCACCTAATCTTCTTTCAACCAGTATGTCCAGGGGAGAGCGCGAACGCAGTCCCCCACTACCATAAATTATGCAGTCGAGATTCCCACATTTGGGGAATTCGCAGGGGTCAGCACAACCGGAGTGCAATGGCCGAGCCTCGCCCTGGGTGAACCACCTTCCTGATCATGGTGTCTCCCCTGCCAGGTAAGTATGAGTCCCCAGGCCTCCAGTCAGAGGCTACCCTATCCCTCTTTGCCGTCCTCATCAACGGTGACCCCCTCCCCCACCCCAAGCAAAGGAAGGGCGTGTCCCTTCCATTACTTGACTGCGATTTCCGTGACCATGCCTTCAAGCCGGCAAACTGCCAAGCACCTACAGGTGCTGGTCGTATGATTAGAATGTCATCAAAAAGTTGATTTCTTTCACTAATTCCTTTCAAAAAGTCAAACTTGTATATTATGTACATTGCACACAGACTGATATATTTCAAATGTTTATTTCTTTTAATTTTGATGATTATAACTGACAACTAAGGAAAATCCCAAATCCGGTATCTCAGCAAATTTAGAATATTACTTAAGACCAATACAAAGAAAGGATTTTTAGAAATCTTGGCCAACTGAAAACTATAAACATGAAAAGTATGAGCGTGTGCAGCACTCAATACTTAGTTGGGGCTCCTTTTGCCTGAATTACTGCAGCAATGCGGCGTGGCATGGAGTCGATCGGTCTGTGGCACTGCTCAGGTGTTATGAGAGCCCAGGTTGCTCTGATAGTGGCCTTCAGCTCTTCTTAATTGTTGGGTCTGGCATATGGCATCTTCCTCTTCACAATACCCCGTAGATTTTCTATGGGGTTAAGGTCAGGCGAGTTTGCTGGCCAATTAAGAACAGGGATACCATGGTCCTTAAACCGGGTACTGGTAGCTTTGGCACTGTGTGCAGGTGCCAAGTCCTGTTGGGAAATGAAATCTGCATCTCCATAAAGTTGGTCAGCAGCAGGAAGCATGAAGTGCTCTAAAACTTCCTGGTATACGGCTGCGTTGACCTTGGACCTCAGAAAACACAGTGGGCCAACACCAGCAGATGACATGGCACCCCAAACCATCACTGACTGTGGAAACTTTAGGCTGGCCCTCAAGCGACGTGGATTGTGTGCCTCTCCTCTCTTCCTCCAGACTCTGGGACCCCGATTTCCAAAGGAAATGCCAAATTGACTTTCATCAGAGAACGTAACTTTGGACCACTCAGCAGCAGTCCAGTCCTTTTTGTCGAGGCGCCTCTGACGCTGTCTGTTGTTCAAGAGTGGCTTGACACAAGGAACGAGACAGCTGAAAACCATGTCTTGCATACGTCTGTGCGTAGGGGTTCTTGAAGCACTGACTCCAGCTGCAGTCCACTCTTTGTGAATCTCCCCCACATTTTTGAATGGGTTCTGTTTCACAGTCCTCTCCAGGGTGCGGTTATCCCTATTGCTAGTACACTTTTTTTCTACCACATCTTTTCCTTCCCTTCGCCTCTCTATTAATGTGCTTGGACACAGAGCTCTGCGAACAGCCAGCCTCTTTTGCAATGACCTTTTGTGTCTTGGCCTCCTTGTGCAAGGTGTCAGTGGTCGTCTTTTGGACAACTGTCAAGTCAGCAGTCTTCCCCATGACTGTGTAGCCTACAGAACTAGACTGAGAGACCATTTAAAGGCCTTTGCAGGTGTTTTGAGTTAATTAGCTGATAAGAGTGTGTGGCACCAGGTGTCTTCAATATTGAACCTTTTCACAATATTCTAATTTTCTGAGATAGTGACTTTGGGATTTTCCATAGTTGTCAGCTATACTCATCAAAATGAAAAGAAATAAACATGTGAAACCTCTCAGTCTGTGTGTAATGAATGAATATGATATATACAAGTTTCACTTTTTGAAAGGAATTAGTGAAATAAATCAACTTTTTGATGACATTCTAATTATATGACCAGCACCTGTACACGAGCTGCGGTCCTTTAGACCAGTGGTTCCCATCAGTCAGGCGTGTTTGATTAGATGTCTCCCTGATCAAACACACCCGATCCAACTCATCAGCTCGTTGGTAAAGACTCCAAGACCTCAGACGGGCGCATCAGACAAGAGTGACATTCAAGACGTGCAGTGCTGGTTTGGGAACCGCTGCTTTGGAACAACGGCGACCGTTTCATAAGGGTGCGAGACGGTGCCACCCTGCCAGCCACCCCACCGCAGGTACATAGAGACTCCTTGTGAAGCTCCAGCGACATTCCCTCTGCTATTAACCACAACGATTTGCAGTCCCCCAAAAGGGGAAGCACACCGTTCCTGGAGACACTGCAATACCAGGTCGATGCGTGGAGTGGACGGAGCAAGCCCCGGTTCCGGCTCCATGAGCCAAAAATCCATTTAATATGTAGTCCCCAGATAGGGGACGTATCAGATATTAAACTGATAAGAACAGATACTACACTTGATCTTAGCCAAAAGGCCGAGAAGCGATGCCGTTGCCAAGCAGTGGGGGCAGAGCCGGCAAAGGCGACGCCCATCTGGGCCGCGGTGGGTTTCGTACTTTGCCTCTAGGACCACTGCTGTCGATCAGATCGTTTGTTAAATAGTGGAGATGATTTGAAACAACCTGCTTTCGCGAACTGGTCCTAGGTTTTTCCATCGACCTCCACAAAAGCACCGCAGTACAATTCTCTGGACTCCCTAGGTCGTTCTTGATCAGGAGGGGGGAAAAAAAAAAGCTCAACTTTAACATTTGGATAGTGTGACGAGTCCCTCGTTCTTCCTGCTACGGCCGGCCAGTGGGTGTGGCTGGGAGACTCATCAAGTGAACCATGTACACCCGTGCTTCCCTCTATAAAGCTTGGGCTTTGTTTGGCGTGGTGTGTTGCTTGCTCCTGGGTGCTTTGGTTTTGATTTTGGTCTTTGTTTATTTTGAGTTCCTTATTCATTTAAATGTGGTTCTGTCTGATGTTTGGTTATTGATGTGTCTGACAGAAATTGTGTTTGGTTTTGTTGATTTCTGGTTTCATATATTTTCTTATTTATGCTGATAAATCTCTTTTCATTGCAACCTACCAAGCTGCCTATGTCCTCCGTTTCATTTGTCACGGCTTTGAGCCGGTCGTGACACTAGCGACCACGGGGTCATTTAGAAAACGGCCATGGTCGAGTGCCCCCAAAAGCCTGTCGTCCCTGAAGGAAAACTCAGAACTTTGCGAAACCAGGCGAGCGCACGCAACACCCGATTCCATAAAAGGGGCGTGCAAACACACACGGAGCCACAGACAACGCTACGACTGTTAGAAACCACAGGTTCTCTCGGCACCACCTAATCTTCTTTCAACCAGTATGTCCAGGGGAGAGCGCGAACGCAGTCCCCCACTACCATAAATTATGCAGTCGAGATTCCCACATTTGGGGAATTCGCAGGGGTCAGCACAACCGGAGTGCAATGGCCGAGCCTCGCCCTGGGTGAACCACCTTCCTGATCATGGTGTCTCCCCTGCCAGGTAAGTATGAGTCCCCAGGCCTCCAGTCAGAGGCTACCCTATCCCTCTTTGCCGTCCTCATCAACGGTGACCCCCTCCCCCACCCCAAGCAAAGGAAGGGCGTGTCCCTTCCATTACTTGACTGCGATTTCCGTGACCATGCCTTCAAGCCGGCAAACTGCCAAGCACCTACAGGTGCTGGTCGTATGATTAGAATGTCATCAAAAAGTTGATTTCTTTCACTAATTCCTTTCAAAAAGTCAAACTTGTATATTATGTACATTGCACACAGACTGATATATTTCAAATGTTTATTTCTTTTAATTTTGATGATTATAACTGACAACTAAGGAAAATCCCAAATCCGGTATCTCAGCAAATTTAGAATATTACTTAAGACCAATACAAAGAAAGGATTTTTAGAAATCTTGGCCAACTGAAAACTATAAACATGAAAAGTATGAGCGTGTGCAGCACTCAATACTTAGTTGGGGCTCCTTTTGCCTGAATTACTGCAGCAATGCGGCGTGGCATGGAGTCGATCGGTCTGTGGCACTGCTCAGGTGTTATGAGAGCCCAGGTTGCTCTGATAGTGGCCTTCAGCTCTTCTTAATTGTTGGGTCTGGCATATGGCATCTTCCTCTTCACAATACCCCGTAGATTTTCTATGGGGTTAAGGTCAGGCGAGTTTGCTGGCCAATTAAGAACAGGGATACCATGGTCCTTAAACCGGGTACTGGTAGCTTTGGCACTGTGTGCAGGTGCCAAGTCCTGTTGGGAAATGAAATCTGCATCTCCATAAAGTTGGTCAGCAGCAGGAAGCATGAAGTGCTCTAAAACTTCCTGGTATACGGCTGCGTTGACCTTGGACCTCAGAAAACACAGTGGGCCAACACCAGCAGATGACATGGCACCCCAAACCATCACTGACTGTGGAAACTTTAGGCTGGCCCTCAAGCGACGTGGATTGTGTGCCTCTCCTCTCTTCCTCCAGACTCTGGGACCCCGATTTCCAAAGGAAATGCCAAATTGACTTTCATCAGAGAACGTAACTTTGGACCACTCAGCAGCAGTCCAGTCCTTTTTGTCGAGGCGCCTCTGACGCTGTCTGTTGTTCAAGAGTGGCTTGACACAAGGAACGAGACAGCTGAAAACCATGTCTTGCATACGTCTGTGCGTAGGGGTTCTTGAAGCACTGACTCCAGCTGCAGTCCACTCTTTGTGAATCTCCCCCACATTTTTGAATGGGTTCTGTTTCACAGTCCTCTCCAGGGTGCGGTTATCCCTATTGCTAGTACACTTTTTTTCTACCACATCTTTTCCTTCCCTTCGCCTCTCTATTAATGTGCTTGGACACAGAGCTCTGCGAACAGCCAGCCTCTTTTGCAATGACCTTTTGTGTCTTGGCCTCCTTGTGCAAGGTGTCAGTGGTCGTCTTTTGGACAACTGTCAAGTCAGCAGTCTTCCCCATGACTGTGTAGCCTACAGAACTAGACTGAGAGACCATTTAAAGGCCTTTGCAGGTGTTTTGAGTTAATTAGCTGATAAGAGTGTGTGGCACCAGGTGTCTTCAATATTGAACCTTTTCACAATATTCTAATTTTCTGAGATAGTGACTTTGGGATTTTCCATAGTTGTCAGCTATACTCATCAAAATGAAAAGAAATAAACATGTGAAACCTCTCAGTCTGTGTGTAATGAATGAATATGATATATACAAGTTTCACTTTTTGAAAGGAATTAGTGAAATAAATCAACTTTTTGATGACATTCTAATTATATGACCAGCACCTGTACACGAGCTGCGGTCCTTTAGACCAGTGGTTCCCATCAGTCAGGCGTGTTTGATTAGATGTCTCCCTGATCAAACACACCCGATCCAACTCATCAGCTCGTTGGTAAAGACTCCAAGACCTCAGACGGGCGCATCAGACAAGAGTGACATTCAAGACGTGCAGTGCTGGTTTGGGAACCGCTGCTTTGGAACAACGGCGACCGTTTCATAAGGGTGCGAGACGGTGCCACCCTGCCAGCCACCCCACCGCAGGTACATAGAGACTCCTTGTGAAGCTCCAGCGACATTCCCTCTGCTATTAACCACAACGATTTGCAGTCCCCCAAAAGGGGAAGCACACCGTTCCTGGAGACACTGCAATACCAGGTCGATGCGTGGAGTGGACGGAGCAAGCCCCGGTTCCGGCTCCATGAGCCAAAAATCCATTTAATATGTAGTCCCCAGATAGGGGACGTATCAGATATTAAACTGATAAGAACAGATTTTTTTTTTTTTTTTTCGAAAAGTTTTATTGTCACATTTTCATTCATTTTTTCATGCCACACATTTTAAAACATACTCAGTTCCACAAATTAAAACGGAGGTGACACAATTCTGGTTAAAATCAGTTATTGTTGTGTGTCGTGTAAAGGTCCATGTATGTAAATCAGTGTGGTGTTAAAAGCAGGGCAGATGACTGAAAATAAAAATAAAAATAAAATAAATGAATAAATAGTCGAGATAAGAGACAATAAAACATTTCAACTAAAACATCATCTGTTGTACAGGATCGAGGGTGAGTCCTTATCAAGAATTTCCATTCACTCCAGGTCTCCAGAACAGGCCCAAGACTCCCCGCTTCCGGGGCCCAGCGGAAATCCCCTCTCCTCCGGCCCGCTGGCCCGCTGTTCCCGTAGCCGGTGTGGTGAGGGTGCATCTACGGGCGGCCAAGGTCGGTGGCGGCCGGGACCTTCTCGTGCGACCCCGGCCCCCCCATCCGAATAACGACGTGCGGCCCACCCTGCAGCATAGATCTTATCCTCTGCTCGCACGCGTGGAGGGGGGCCGTCACGCGTTTCCCCACCAGCAGGTTTCTGGTTGCCCAGATGGCATCCTTGATCACGTTTAGGGTGAGCCAGAGCGAGGTAAAATCTTGCGGTGTCAAGTCCTTCAAGCCCTGACCCACCCCCAGGATGGCAAGCTTGTAATCCACCTGGGCCCCACCCGCTGGCAGGCACGGGAAAAACAGGGGGCCGGTCTTGGCCCACAGGTCCCGCGCAGCGCCGCACTCCCAGAGCAGATGATGGACGGTCTCCGGGGAACCACATCCGGACCGTGGGCAGGTAGAGTTTTTGGCCATGCCTCTGGAGTGCATAACCGCCCTGACCGGGAGGATCTCGTGGGCCACCATCCACGCCAAGTCTTTGTGCCTGTTCTGGAGAGCTGGGTGGGCAACGTTCCGCCAAACTTGTCTGGCCTCACTTAACGTGAGGCCTGGGATTGGACTCACCGTTTCTCGATCCTGCACAAGAGAGATCAAAGACTTGTGATTAGTTAAAATGGTGGCATCCTTTCCTTCCAATGAGTGTTTCTTTAAAAAGGTCTTAATAAAACTGTACTCTTTTGGCATATTAAAAGACACTGGACTTTTAAGATCAATTGGTAAAACTCTCAACGCTCTTAGGTAAGACCCCATCCAGAAACGAGCCATAGCCGCTGTCTTGTTCTCTCTGGATGAGGTCAATGCATATTGGACATGGAGGGCGGCAAAGCGGCTTCCTAAAAACAAGTGGGGGTCTGGGAGGCCTTTCCCGCCATTCTCTTTTCTTTTTTTAACGACCTCCCTCTTCAGTCGTTCCCACTTGGACCCCCACAGGAAATAAAATACCGCCCTCTCCAGGTTGGCCAGGAATCTTCTTGGGGGACTAAAAACAGAACAGACAAGTAAAATTAGGGGTAAAATCACTGCTTTAAAAATTAAAATCTTTCCTTCAATCGTCATTTGTCTTAGTCCCCAAAACCCCAGTCTTTGCCTAACTTTCCCTAAGATGTCAGTCCAGTTCCCCCGTCCTCCACCCTCTTTGTCAAACTTTACACCTAAAACTGTCAGGTCATTGTCTTTAAAATCCAAATCCAGTCCACCTGTGTCCACGTTTCCCCACGGCCCGAAGAGCTGGGCCTCGGACTTACTCCTATTGAGCTTGGCGCCCGAGGCCCGACCGTACCAGTCAGTCAAGTCCAATGCTCTTCGTACCGATAAAAGGTCAGTCGCTAAAAGGGTTACGTCGTCCATATATAAAACACAGGTCGCTGTCAGTCCACCAGTCCCTGGGATGTCCAGTCCTTTAATCCATTTATCCCTTCTCAAGATTTGTGCCAGTGGCTCAATGCAGGCCACATACAGTAGGGGAGATAAAGGACACCCCTGACGGACGCCGCTGTGAATGTTTACAGCTTTGGATAGATGCCCATTAACTGCAAATTTACTGACTAGGCTGTTGTAAAGCAGTCCCACCCAAGCTATAAACCTCCCTGGGAACCCCATTTTTTCCAGTACCTTAAAAAGGAACTGGTGCGAGATGCGGTCAAAAGCTTTTTCAAAATCTAAATTTAGGACTACTAGCCGAATATTTCTGTCTCTCGCGTAACAGATGGCGTCTCTAATCAGCACCAGGCTGTCTGTGATCTTCCTACCGGGCACAGCGCATGCTTGATCCAGGTGGATTACGTCCTCTAGAACAGTCGACATGCGTGTGGCTAAAATCTTACTAAAAAGTTTACAGTCAAAATTTAAAAGCGTGATTGGTCGCCAGTTCTTCAAGTCAGTCCTGTCTCCTTTTTTGTATAATAATGAAACTATCCCTACTCTAAAGCTGTCCGGAAGTCTGTCGAGAGTCTCAAATTCTTTAAAAACTGTCAGTAGGTCATGTGCTAAAATGTCCCAGAAAGTCAAGTAAAACTCCAAGGGAAGTCCATCCATTCCTGGGGACTTCCCTTTTTAAAACCTTTGAGGGATTCTTTTAATTCTAAAAGAGTAAAATCCTGGGCTAAAAGCACGTTTGGACTCTTTATCTTTTTATCTAAAAAATCTAAAACTTCCTTTAAGATGCCGTCGTGTGCTTCTTTTGGACTATATAAATTACTATAAAAATGTTCTATTTCACCTAAAATTTCCTCCATGTTTTTTGCCTCCCTCCCTCCAAAAGTTTTTAAAATGGTTATTGACCCTCCCCGTGAAATAGTCTTTTTAAAAAAATATCGTGTACACTTTTCTCCTTCTTCTATCTCTTTTTCTTTGCATCTTAAAATGACTCCCTTACTTTGAGCTTCGGATAAAACTGACATTTCTTTCTTTACTTCCTTTATTTCCTCTTTAAAATCCAATCCATTATTTAAAAGGTTAAAATATCTCTGCAGTCTTTTTTGCAGCCCCATCATGCATCTTTTTTCTTTGTTCTTTTTCTCTTTACCTATTTTTCTAAAAAAATGTCCTGTCTTTTGTTTCACCATCTCCCACCACTGTGCCCGTGAGTCGTAAAAGTCCTGGAGAGTCTGCCATTGGCACTTCTTCATCCTCTAATAGGGAGCAGTTCAGCTTCCACAGCCCTCCCCCTACTGTCACACCCGTGGGTAGTGAAAGGGTGCAGGAGAGCATCATGTGATCAGTGAAGAAAAGGGGGGTCAATGTTGCATCGGTTGGCGGGCAGTCTCTTGTAAAAATATAGTCAATTCGAGAGGCTCTGGCGCCATCACCACTGAACCAGGTGAAGCCCTCCTCTCTCTGATGCATTGTTTTAAAACAGTCGACTAACTTAAAATCTTTGACTAATTTCTTTAATAAAACTGATGTCTTGTCAACCTTAAAATCATCTCCTACCCTTTTTCTATCTTTTTTTGTTAAAACACAATTAAAATCCCCTGCAACCACTAGGGGAGCCCTACCTAACATGTGGGGCTGCAAATCTTCTAAAAGCTCGTATCTCTCATTTTTTCCTGTAAAACCATACATATTTAAAACATTAAAATCCTTACCTAAAAAAGTCAGATTAACTAAAATTGCCCGCCCATCCCTCACCACAGTGCTGCCCTTCACCAAGATATTGGGATTATTAATTAAAAAGGCAACACCGTCATTTTTGTTAAAATTGGAGCCACTCCAGATGGAGGGTCCTGGGGTCCAAAGTTCTTGCCATCTCCTGTAGTTTGTTAAAAAAGGCAGAGCACACTCTTGCAATAAATAAATATCTGACTTAAAATTTTTTAAACTTGATAAAACACTCTGTGCTCGAAGAGTAGACCTCACACTTCTCACATTGATTGTAGAGATAGTGAGGGCCATGAGCAGTATGGTTAAAAATACAAACATTTAAGAAGAAAAACAAAAAGACTGCAGAACATTACATTAAAATCATGTTATTTCATGTGGCATTTGCCTCTCCTTTTCCCCAGAAAAAAAGGGATCAGGAGGGCAAATGCTCGCCACTTCAGAGTCCACAGAGAGAACCTCTTGTGGCTCTTTGGGTGACGATGTTCTCAGCTTGATGTGCAGGAAAGAGACTTCATTGGGAGACTCTGCGGGCCACATACGGTCTAGATCTTCCGAAGCGGAACTATCTAGCCGATGCGCCGCCCGCAGCCTTTTCTCCTCTGTATGTGACAGAGGAGATCTCGCAGTCCTTTTCTGCACTTGAGCATTTGGGAGTGAACAGTCAGCTTCACTCCCACTTGATGGCATACTTATCTCAGAAACGGTGTTGAGGGAGGAAACCGTTTCCTCCTCTTCATCTTTTGTATCATTTCCTTTCTCTTGTCTGGGAGTGGTTCCCTCCCCCTGTTTCGTTTCAATCTGTGACTCTGCCCCTTTAGCCGCCCCACTTCCTCTTTCCTGCCCAATCCCTGAGGTTGGCAGAGAATTTGAATTTCCCGCCAAAACCTCAGGGACCGCCTCCTCCTCCCTTTGTTCTTCTGTTTGCTCTGATTGTGGGGCGGCCATTTTGTTGCCTTTAAGTTTGTTGGCAAAGCTTTTTGGGCAATCTCTGTAGAGATGGTTTGATTCTCCACACAGGTTGCACCGCCTGCCATTGGTACACTCTTCAAAATTGTGACCAATTTCTCTGCATTTCCCACATACAATTTCTTGGCATGCTTCAGCCAAATGCCCAAACTTTCCACATTTTCTGCATAATTTGGGCATGCCCTGGTAATGAATGTAGCCTCTGTTCTCACCCAGCACAATCATAGAAGGCAGATGCTTCAGGCCCTGGTAGCTCCCGGCATCTTCCCATTGTTTAATGGGAATTCGCCAGGAGCATGTCCAGATGCCATCCTCATCTAAAACCTTGACTGGCTGGCCTCGAACCGTGCAAAATCTACCCAGCCAGACACAAATGTCCTCCCCAGTCACTGTCTCATTAAACATTCTAACAATCACAGTTTTAAGTGTATTATCAGATAGCTTTTCAACAGTAAACATGGAGAACTGGGATTTTACTGATTCAAATCTGTGCCAAAAATCATTCAGGTGGGAAACAGCTCTAAAGCTAACATCATAGCCTTTGTTCAGGGGCAGAGTCACAATACAATTCAGTTCTTCAGGTTTAAAATGTAAAGTCTTCTGGAGAAGCTTTCTGGAGAAGTCGAGACGTGACATCCCCAAGAGCCTTCCATCAACTTCTCTGTAGATAAGACGCACGCTGTGGTGCCTCCGCAAGCCGGCACGGGCAGCCGACATGGTGGAGGCACCAACAGCCTAAAACAAACTTTACAAATCAAAAAACCAATAAATAAATTACCAAATAAATAAATAAATAAATAAATAAATAAAACCTTACCTTAAAACAGCTTGTTCGCAAAAACAGTAGCAGCAATTTCAAATATACCTCTTGAAAGTTGGGGGCTCGCGATACAGCAAGACCTCGAGCCAGGAAACCCTCAAAAGGCGATCGCAGCTCAACCTGACGACAAGATACTTGATCTTAGCCAAAAGGCCGAGAAGCGATGCCGTTGCCAAGCAGTGGGGGCAGAGCCGGCAAAGGCGACGCCCATCTGGGCCGCGGTGGGTTTCGTACTTTGCCTCTAGGACCACTGCTGTCGATCAGATCGTTTGTTAAATAGTGGAGATGATTTGAAACAACCTGCTTTCGCGAACTGGTCCTAGGTTTTTCCATCGACCTCCACAAAAGCACCGCAGTACAATTCTCTGGACTCCCTAGGTCGTTCTTGATCAGGAGGGGGGAAAAAAAAAAGCTCAACTTTAACATTTGGATAGTGTGACGAGTCCCTCGTTCTTCCTGCTACGGCCGGCCAGTGGGTGTGGCTGGGAGACTCATCAAGTGAACCATGTACACCCGTGCTTCCCTCTATAAAGCTTGGGCTTTGTTTGGCGTGGTGTGTTGCTTGCTCCTGGGTGCTTTGGTTTTGATTTTGGTCTTTGTTTATTTTGAGTTCCTTATTCATTTAAATGTGGTTCTGTCTGATGTTTGGTTATTGATGTGTCTGACAGAAATTGTGTTTGGTTTTGTTGATTTCTTGTTTCATATATTTTCTTATTTATGCTGATAAATCTCTTTTCGTTGCAACCTACCAAGCTGCCTATGTCCTCCGTTTCATTTGTCACGGCTTTGAGCCGGTCGTGACAATAGCGACCACGGGGTCATTTAGAAAACGGCCATGGTCGAGTGCCCCCAAAAGCCTGTCGTCCCTGAAGGAAAACTCAGAACTTTGCGAAACCAGGCGAGCGCACGCAACACCCGATTCCATAAAAGGGGCGTGCAAACACACACGGAGCCACAGACAACGCTACGACTGTTAGAAACCACAGGTTCTCTCGGCACCACCTAATCTTCTTTCAACCAGTATGTCCAGGGGAGAGCGCGAACGCAGTCGCCCACTACCATAAATTATGCAGGCGAGATTCCCACATTTGGGGAATTCGCAGGGGTCAGCACAACCGGAGTGCAATGGCCGAGCCTCGCCCTGGGTGAACCACCTTCCTGATCATGGTGTCTCCCCTGCCAGGTAAGTATGAGTCCCCAGGCCTCCAGTCAGAGGCTACCCTATCCCTCTTTGCCGTCCTCATCAACGGTGACCCCCCTCCCCCACCCCAAGCAAAGGAAGGGCGTGTCAAGTCAAGTCAAGTCAAGTCAAATTTATTTATATAGCGCTTTTACAATTGGTAATTGTTTCAAAGCAGCTTTACATATTAGAAGCACAGAAAAAAAGGGAAGTGGTTAAAACTGTACAAACAAGCGTGGTAATATGTAACATATACAAGATGGTGCTACATTAAGCCAATGTCGGCTGACTTCCAGGGGTGGAAAAAACCCCCTAGGAGAAAAACCCAGCGTGCTAGCACTGGGAAAAAAGTCCTAGGAGGGAAAAAACCCCTTGGAAGATATATATATGTAAATGTATATGGAGATCAAAATCTGAATTGTACATTTTTATTATAGAGATTAAAAATCGATTATATATAAATATATGCAAGCGGATACGGGGATCCTGGGCTACGTTGTAGTCAGGTCCAGACGCAGGTTCTCCATCTGACCTGGATACGGCCTGGATCCAGCACCCGGCAAACCTCAGGATAAGCAGAGAGACAGATATTAGCGTAGATGCCATTCTTGTTCTGATGTACAGGTATATCTAGTGTTATAGGAAATGTTCTCGGTTCCGGCCGACCTAATTATTGCAGCGTAACAATCCTTTAACGGATTTGAAAAATGTTAATGTATTGATGATGTGTTATGTGTATGCAAGAGCAAAGAGATGTGTTTTTAGTCTAGATTTAAACTGACAGAGTGTGTCTGCTTCCCGAACAATGCTAGGAAGATTGTTCCAGAGTTTAGGTGCTAAATAGGAAAATGATCTGCCGCCTTCAGTTGATTTTGATATTCTGGGTATTATCAACTGGCCTAAATTCTGAGATCGCAATAAACGTGAAGGACTATAATGCATTAAGAGCTCACTTAGGTACTGGGGAGCTAAACCATTTAGAGCTTTATAAGTAAGTAGCAAGATTTTAAAATCTATACGATGTTTAATAGGGAGCCAATGTAATGTTGACAGAACTGGGCTAATATGGTCATACTTTCTGGTTCTAGTAAGAACTCTAGCTGCCGCATTTTGAACCAACTGTAGTTTGTTTAAAAGCCGAGCAGAACAACCACCCAGTAGAGCGTTACAATAATCTAGTCTTGAGGTCATGAATGCATGAACCAACTGTTCCGCATTTGTCATTGAGAGCATATGTCGTAATTTAGATATATTTTTTAGATGGAAGAAGGCGGTTTTACAGATACTAGAAACATGACTTTCAAATGAAAGATTGGTATCAAAGAGCACACCCAGGTTCCTAACTGAGGACGAAGGTTTAATGGAGCACCCGTCAAGTGTTAGAGAGTATTCAAGGTTTTTTCGTGAGGAAGTTTTTGGTCCAAAGATTAGGAAATCAGTTTTTTCTGAATTTAATAATAAGAAATTTCTTGTCATCCAGTTTTTAATGTCAGCTATGCATTCTGTTAGTTTTGTGAATTTGTAGGTTTCGTCAGGGCGCGAGGAAATATAGAGCTGAGTATCGTCAGCGTAGCAGTGAAAACTAACACCATGCTTCCTAATTATCTCTCCTAAGGGCAGCATGTACAGAGTGAAAAGCAACGGTCCTAATACTGAGCCTTGTGGTACCCCATATTTAACCTGTGATCGATACGACATCTCTTCATTAACTACCACAGACTGATAACGGTCAGATAAGTATGATTTGAACCATGCCAAAGCAATTCCACTAATGCCAATATAGTTTTCAAGTCTTTTTAAAAGAATGTTATGATCGATAGTGTCAAAAGCAGCACTGAGATCTAATAACACTAATAGAGAAATACAGCCACGATCGGATGATAGGAGTAGATCGTTTGTAACTCTAACGAGAGCAGTCTCAGTACTATGGTATGGTCTAAATCCTGACTGGAAATCCTCACAGATTCCATTTCTTTCTAAAAAGGAACACAGTTGTGTTGAAACTGCCTTTTCTAGTATCTTTGACAGAAAAGGTAGATTCGAGATTGGCCTGTAATTTACTATATCTCTCGGATCTAGTTGAGGTTTTTTAATAAGAGGTTTGATAATAGCCTGCTTAAAGGTTTTTGGCACGTGTCCTAGTGTTAAAGATGAATTAATTATATCAAGAAGTGGACCTACGACCTCTGGAAGCATTTCTTTCAGTAGTTTAGTCGGCATTGGGTCTAACATACATGTCGTTGATTTTGATGATTTGATAAGTTTAGATAATTCTTCCTCTCCTATAGCGGCGAATGATTCTAGTTTTACCTCAGGGACACTACAGTGCACTGTCTGAAGAGAAACTGTAGACGGTTGCATGTTTATAATTTTCTCTCTAATATTATCAATCTTGCAAGTAAAGAAGTTCATAAAGTCATTACTGCTGTGCTCTATGGAAACGTCAGCAGTTGAATCTCTGTTTCTAGTTAATTTAGCCACTGTGTCAAATAAATACCTAGGATTATGTTTGTTTTCTATTAAGAGATTTGAAAAATAAGTAGATCTAGCATTTCTTATGGCTGTTCTGTACTCAATCATTTTTTCTTTCCACGAAAGGCGAAAAACTTCTAGTTTTGTTTTCTTCCAACTACGTTCAGCTTTTCTAACAGCTCGTTTTAGAGCCCGAGTGTGCTCATCATACCACGGCGTTGGATTAGTTTCCTTAATCTTCTTTAGACGTAAAGGAGCGACCGCATCTAATGTGCTGGAAAAGAGAGAGCCAATAGTTTCTGTTGCAGCATCGAGTTCTTCTATGTTGTCAGGTATACTAAGGCGATGAAACTGCTCGGGGAGATTATTTATAAAGCAATCTTTAGTGTCAGACGTGATTTTTCTACAATATTTATGGCTGGGTGGTGGTTTTGTAGCCTTGGCTAATTGTATTATACACGAGACTAAATAATGATCTGATATATCATCGCTCTGCTGTAGAATTTCAACAGCATCAATATCTATTCCATGCGACAGTATTAGATCTAGGGTATGATTACGACAATGAGTGGGTCCTGACACGTGTTGTTTAACTCCAATAGAGTTTAAAATATCTGCAAATGCCAATCCAAATGCGTCTTTATTATTATCTACATGGATATTAAAATCACCAACAACAAGGACTTTATCCGCAGCCAGTACTAACTCTGATAGAAACTCAGCAAATTCTTTGATAAAGTCAGTATGGTGCCCTGGTGGCCTGTATACAGTAGCCAGCACAAATGTCAACTTACATAATGTTACATAAAGCACCATCACTTCAAAGGAATTATATTTGAAATTCTTTTGAATGATTCTGAATATATTACTATAAATTACAGCAACACCTCCCCCTTTGCCTTTCTGTCGAGGATTGTGTCGATAATCATAACCTTGAGGACTAGATTCATTTAAAGTAATGTAATCGTCTGGTTTTAGCCAGGTTTCTGTCAAACACAGCAAGTCTAGTTTATTGTCTGTGATAATTTCATTTACAATAAGTGCTTTTGAAGAAATAGATCTAATATTCAGTAACCCAAGCTTTATCATTTGTTTATCTGATTTATCTGTGATTTTCATTTTTTGAACATCAATTAAATTTTTACCCTTAAAAGGTTTTGGAAGTTTTTTGTATTTTTGTGTGTCCCTTCCATTACTTGACTGCGATTTCCGTGACCATGCCTTCAAGCCGGCAAACTGCCAAGCACCTACAGGTGCTGGTCGTATGATTAGAATGTCATCAAAAAGTTGATTTCTTTCACTAATTCCTTTCAAAAAGTCAAACTTGTATATTATGTACATTGCACACAGACTGATATATTTCAAATGTTTATTTCTTTTAATTTTGATGATTATAACTGACAACTAAGGAAAATCCCAAATCCGGTATCTCAGCAAATTTAGAATATTACTTAAGACCAATACAAAGAAAGGATTTTTAGAAATCTTGGCCAACTGAAAACTATAAACATGAAAAGTATGAGCGTGTGCAGCACTCAATACTTAGTTGGGGCTCCTTTTGCCTGAATTACTGCAGCAATGCGGCGTGGCATGGAGTCGATCGGTCTGTGGCACTGCTCAGGTGTTATGAGAGCCCAGGTTGCTCTGATAGTGGCCTTCAGCTCTTCTTAATTGTTGGGTCTGGCATATGGCATCTTCCTCTTCACAATACCCCGTAGATTTTCTATGGGGTTAAGGTCAGGCGAGTTTGCTGGCCAATTAAGAACAGGGATACCATGGTCCTTAAACCGGGTACTGGTAGCTTTGGCACTGTGTGCAGGTGCCAAGTCCTGTTGGGAAATGAAATCTGCATCTCCATAAAGTTGGTCAGCAGCAGGAAGCATGAAGTGCTCTAAAACTTCCTGGTATACGGCTGCGTTGACCTTGGACCTCAGAAAACACAGTGGGCCAACACCAGCAGATGACATGGCACCCCAAACCATCACTGACTGTGGAAACTTTAGGCTGGCCCTCAAGCGACGTGGATTGTGTGCCTCTCCTCTCTTCCTCCAGACTCTGGGACCCCGATTTCCAAAGGAAATGCCAAATTGACTTTCATCAGAGAACGTAACTTTGGACCACTCAGCAGCAGTCCAGTCCTTTTTGTCGAGGCGCCTCTGACGCTGTCTGTTGTTCAAGAGTGGCTTGACACAAGGAACGAGACAGCTGAAAACCATGTCTTGCATACGTCTGTGCGTAGGGGTTCTTGAAGCACTGACTCCAGCTGCAGTCCACTCTTTGTGAATCTCCCCCACATTTTTGAATGGGTTCTGTTTCACAGTCCTCTCCAGGGTGCGGTTATCCCTATTGCTAGTACACTTTTTTTCTACCACATCTTTTCCTTCCCTTCGCCTCTCTATTAATGTGCTTGGACACAGAGCTCTGCGAACAGCCAGCCTCTTTTGCAATGACCTTTTGTGTCTTGGCCTCCTTGTGCAAGGTGTCAGTGGTCGTCTTTTGGACAACTGTCAAGTCAGCAGTCTTCCCCATGACTGTGTAGCCTACAGAACTAGACTGAGAGACCATTTAAAGGCCTTTGCAGGTGTTTTGAGTTAATTAGCTGATAAGAGTGTGTGGCACCAGGTGTCTTCAATATTGAACCTTTTCACAATATTCTAATTTTCTGAGATAGTGACTTTGGGATTTTCCATAGTTGTCAGCTATACTCATCAAAATGAAAAGAAATAAACATGTGAAACCTCTCAGTCTGTGTGTAATGAATGAATATGATATATACAAGTTTCACTTTTTGAAAGGAATTAGTGAAATAAATCAACTTTTTGATGACATTCTAATTATATGACCAGCACCTGTACACAAGCTGCGGTCCTTTAGACCAGTGGTTCCCATCAGTCAGGCGTGTTTGATTAGATGTCTCCCTGATCAAACACACCCGATCCAACTCATCAGCTCGTTGGTAAAGACTCCAAGACCTCAGACGGGCGCATCAGACAAGAGTGACATTCAAGACGTGCAGTGCTGGTTTGGGAACCGCTGCTTTGGAACAACGGCGACCGTTTCATAAGGGTGCGAGACGGTGCCACCCTGCCAGCCACCCCACCGCAGGTACATAGAGACTCCTTGTGAAGCTCCAGCGACATTCCCTCTGCTATTAACCACAACGATTTGCAGTCCCCCAAAAGGGGAAGCACACCGTTCCTGGAGACACTGCAATACCAGGTCGATGCGTGGAGTGGACGGAGCAAGCCCCGGTTCCGGCTCCATGAGCCAAAAATCCGTTTAATATGTAGTCCCCAGATAGGGGACGTATCAGATATTAAACTGATAAGAACAGATACTACACTTGATCTTAGCCAAAAGGCCGAGAAGCGATGCCGTTGCCAAGCAGTGGGGGCAGAGCCGGCAAAGGCGACGCCCATCTGGGCCGCGGTGGGTTTCGTACTTTGCCTCTAGGACCACTGCTGTCGATCAGATCGTTTGTTAAATAGTGGAGATGATTTGAAACAACCTGCTTTCGCGAACTGGTCCTAGGTTTTTCCATCGACCTCCACAAAAGCACCGCAGTACAATTCTCTGGACTCCCTAGGTCGTTCTTGATCAGGAGGGGGGGAAAAAAAAGCTCAACTTTAACATTTGGATAGTGTGACGAGTCCCTCGTTCTTCCTGCTACGGCCGGCCAGTGGGTGTGGCTGGGAGACTCATCAAGTGAACCATGTACACCCGTGCTTCCCTCTATAAAGCTTGGGCTTTGTTTGGCGTGGTGTGTTGCTTGCTCCTGGGTGCTTTGGTTTTGATTTTGGTCTTTGTTTATTTTGAGTTCCTTATTCATTTAAATGTGGTTCTGTCTGATGTTTGGTTATTGATGTGTCTGACAGAAATTGTGTTTGGTTTTGTTGATTTCTGGTTTCATATATTTTCTTATTTATGCTGATAAATCTCTTTTCATTGCAACCTACCAAGCTGCCTATGTCCTCCGTTTCATTTGTCACGGCTTTGAGCCGGTCGTGACACTAGCGACCACGGGGTCATTTAGAAAACGGCCATGGTCGAGTGCCCCCAAAAGCCTGTCGTCCCTGAAGGAAAACTCAGAACTTTGCGAAACCAGGCGAGCGCACGCAACACCCGATTCCATAAAAGGGGCGAGCAAACACACACGGAGCCACAGACAACGCTACGACTGTTAGAAACCACAGGTTCTCTCGGCACCACCTAATCTTCTTTCAACCAGTATGTCCAGGGGAGAGCGCGAACGCAGTCCCCCACTACCATAAATTATGCAGTCGAGATTCCCACATTTGGGGAATTCGCAGGGGTCAGCACAACCGGAGTGCAATGGCCGAGCCTCGCCCTGGGTGAACCACCTTCCTGATCATGGTGTCTCCCCTGCCAGGTAAGTATGAGTCCCCAGGCCTCCAGTCAGAGGCTACCCTATCCCTCTTTGCCGTCCTCATCAACGGTGACCCCCTCCCCCACCCCAAGCAAAGGAAGGGCGTGTCCCTTCCATTACTTGACTGCGATTTCCGTGACCATGCCTTCAAGCCGGCAAACTGCCAAGCACCTACAGGTGCTGGTCGTATGATTAGAATGTCATCAAAAAGTTGATTTCTTTCACTAATTCCTTTCAAAAAGTCAAACTTGTATATTATGTACATTGCACACAGACTGATATATTTCAAATGTTTATTTCTTTTAATTTTGATGATTATAACTGACAACTAAGGAAAATCCCAAATCCGGTATCTCAGCAAATTTAGAATATTACTTAAGACCAATACAAAGAAAGGATTTTTAGAAATCTTGGCCAACTGAAAACTATAAACATGAAAAGTATGAGCGTGTGCAGCACTCAATACTTAGTTGGGGCTCCTTTTGCCTGAATTACTGCAGCAATGCGGCGTGGCATGGAGTCGATCGGTCTGTGGCACTGCTCAGGTGTTATGAGAGCCCAGGTTGCTCTGATAGTGGCCTTCAGCTCTTCTTAATTGTTGGGTCTGGCATATGGCATCTTCCTCTTCACAATACCCCGTAGATTTTCTATGGGGTTAAGGTCAGGCGAGTTTGCTGGCCAATTAAGAACAGGGATACCATGGTCCTTAAACCGGGTACTGGTAGCTTTGGCACTGTGTGCAGGTGCCAAGTCCTGTTGGGAAATGAAATCTGCATCTCCATAAAGTTGGTCAGCAGCAGGAAGCATGAAGTGCTCTAAAACTTCCTGGTATACGGCTGCGTTGACCTTGGACCTCAGAAAACACAGTGGGCCAACACCAGCAGATGACATGGCACCCCAAACCATCACTGACTGTGGAAACTTTAGGCTGGCCCTCAAGCGACGTGGATTGTGTGCCTCTCCTCTCTTCCTCCAGACTCTGGGACCCCGATTTCCAAAGGAAATGCCAAATTGACTTTCATCAGAGAACGTAACTTTGGACCACTCAGCAGCAGTCCAGTCCTTTTTGTCGAGGCGCCTCTGACGCTGTCTGTTGTTCAAGAGTGGCTTGACACAAGGAACGAGACAGCTGAAAACCATGTCTTGCATACGTCTGTGCGTAGGGGTTCTTGAAGCACTGACTCCAGCTGCAGTCCACTCTTTGTGAATCTCCCCCACATTTTTGAATGGGTTCTGTTTCACAGTCCTCTCCAGGGTGCGGTTATCCCTATTGCTAGTACACTTTTTTCTACCACATCTTTTCCTTCCCTTCGCCTCTCTATTAATGTGCTTGGACACAGAGCTCTGCGAACAGCCAGCCTCTTTTGCAATGACCTTTTGTGTCTTGGCCTCCTTGTGCAAGGTGTCAGTGGTCGTCTTTTGGACAACTGTCAAGTCAGCAGTCTTCCCCATGACTGTGTAGCCTACAGAACTAGACTGAGAGACCATTTAAAGGCCTTTGCAGGTGTTTTGAGTTAATTAGCTGATAAGAGTGTGTGGCACCAGGTGTCTTCAATATTGAACCTTTTCACAATATTCTAATTTTCTGAGATAGTGACTTTGGGATTTTCCATAGTTGTCAGCTATACTCATCAAAATGAAAAGAAATAAACATGTGAAACCTCTCAGTCTGTGTGTAATGAATGAATATGATATATACAAGTTTCACTTTTTGAAAGGAATTAGTGAAATAAATCAACTTTTTGATGACATTCTAATTATATGACCAGCACCTGTACACGAGCTGCGGTCCTTTAGACCAGTGGTTCCCATCAGTCAGGCGTGTTTGATTAGATGTCTCCCTGATCAAACACACCCGATCCAACTCATCAGCTCGTTGGTAAAGACTCCAAGACCTCAGACGGGCGCATCAGACAAGAGTGACATTCAAGACGTGCAGTGCTGGTTTGGGAACCGCTGCTTTGGAACAACGGCGACCGTTTCATAAGGGTGCGAGACGGTGCCACCCTGCCAGCCACCCCACCGCAGGTACATAGAGACTCCTTGTGAAGCTCCAGCGACATTCCCTCTGCTATTAACCACAACGATTTGCAGTCCCCCAAAAGGGGAAGCACACCGTTCCTGGAGACACTGCAATACCAGGTCGATGCGTGGAGTGGACGGAGCAAGCCCCGGTTCCGGCTCCATGAGCCAAAAATCCATTTAATATGTAGTCCCCAGATAGGGGACGTATCAGATATTAAACTGATAAGAACAGATACTACACTTGATCTTAGCCAAAAGGCCGAGAAGCGATGCCGTTGCCAAGCAGTGGGGGCAGAGCCGGCAAAGGCGACGCCCATCTGGGCCGCGGTGGGTTTCGTACTTTGCCTCTAGGACCACTGCTGTCGATCAGATCGTTTGTTAAATAGTGGAGATGATTTGAAACAACCTGCTTTCGCGAACTGGTCCTAGGTTTTTCCATCGACCTCCACAAAAGCACCGCAGTACAATTCTCTGGACTCCCTAGGTCGTTCTTGATCAGGAGGGGGGAAAAAAAAAAAGCTCAACTTTAACATTTGGATAGTGTGACGAGTCCCTCGTTCTTCCTGCTACGGCCGGCCAGTGGGTGTGGCTGGGAGACTCATCAAGTGAACCATGTACACCCGTGCTTCCCTCTATAAAGCTTGGGCTTTGTTTGGCGTGGTGTGTTGCTTGCTCCTGGGTGCTTTGGTTTTGATTTTGGTCTTTGTTTATTTTGAGTTCCTTATTCATTTAAATGTGGTTCTGTCTGATGTTTGGTTATTGATGTGTCTGACAGAAATTGTGTTTGGTTTTGTTGATTTCTTGTTTCATATATTTTCTTATTTATGCTGATAAATCTCTTTTCGTTGCAACCTACCAAGCTGCCTATGTCCTCCGTTTCATTTGTCACGGCTTTGAGCCGGTCGTGACAATAGCGACCACGGGGTCATTTAGAAAACGGCCGTGGTCGAGTGCCCCCAAAAGCCTGTCGTCCCTGAAGGAAAACTCAGAACTTTGCGAAACCAGGCGAGCGCACGCAACACCCGATTCCATAAAAGGGGCGTGCAAACACACACGGAGCCACAGACAACGCTACGACTGTTAGAAACCACAGGTTCTCTCGGCACCACCTAATCTTCTTTCAACCAGTATGTCCAGGGGAGAGCGCGAACGCAGTCCCCCACTACCATAAATTATGCAGTCGAGATTCCCACATTTGGGGAATTCGCAGGGGTCAGCACAACCGGAGTGCAATGGCCCAGCCTCGCCCTGGGTGAACCACCTTCCTGATCATGGTGTCTCCCCTGCCAGGTAAGTATGAGTCCCCAGGCCTCCAGTCAGAGGCTACCCTATCCCTCTTTGCCGTCCTCATCAACGGTGACCCCCTCCCCCACCCCAAGCAAAGGAAGGGCGTGTCCCTTCCATTACTTGACTGCGATTTCCGTGACCATGCCTTCAAGCCGGCAAACTGCCAAGCACCTACAGGTGCTGGTCGTATGATTAGAATGTCATCAAAAAGTTGATTTCTTTCACTAATTCCTTTCAAAAAGTCAAACTTGTATATTATGTACATTGCACACAGACTGATATATTTCAAATGTTTATTTCTTTTAATTTTGATGATTATAACTGACAACTAAGGAAAATCCCAAATCCGGTATCTCAGCAAATTTAGAATATTACTTAAGACCAATACAAAGAAAGGATTTTTAGAAATCTTGGCCAACTGAAAACTATAAACATGAAAAGTATGAGCGTGTGCAGCACTCAATACTTAGTTGGGGCTCCTTTTGCCTGAATTACTGCAGCAATGCGGCGTGGCATGGAGTCGATCGGTCTGTGGCACTGCTCAGGTGTTATGAGAGCCCAGGTTGCTCTGATAGTGGCCTTCAGCTCTTCTTAATTGTTGGGTCTGGCATATGGCATCTTCCTCTTCACAATACCCCGTAGATTTTCTATGGGGTTAAGGTCAGGCGAGTTTGCTGGCCAATTAAGAACAGGGATACCATGGTCCTTAAACCGGGTACTGGTAGCTTTGGCACTGTGTGCAGGTGCCAAGTCCTGTTGGGAAATGAAATCTGCATCTCCATAAAGTTGGTCAGCAGCAGGAAGCATGAAGTGCTCTAAAACTTCCTGGTATACGGCTGCGTTGACCTTGGACCTCAGAAAACACAGTGGGCCAACACCAGCAGATGACATGGCACCCCAAACCATCACTGACTGTGGAAACTTTAGGCTGGCCCTCAAGCGACGTGGATTGTGTGCCTCTCCTCTCTTCCTCCAGACTCTGGGACCCCGATTTCCAAAGGAAATGCCAAATTGACTTTCATCAGAGAACGTAACTTTGGACCACTCAGCAGCAGTCCAGTCCTTTTTGTCGAGGCGCCTCTGACGCTGTCTGTTGTTCAAGAGTGGCTTGACACAAGGAACGAGACAGCTGAAAACCATGTCTTGCATACGTCTGTGCGTAGGGGTTCTTGAAGCACTGACTCCAGCTGCAGTCCACTCTTTGTGAATCTCCCCCACATTTTTGAATGGGTTCTGTTTCACAGTCCTCTCCAGGGTGCGGTTATCCCTATTGCTAGTACACTTTTTTTTCTACCACATCTTTTCCTTCCCTTCGCCTCTCTATTAATGTGCTTGGACACAGAGCTCTGCGAACAGCCAGCCTATTTTGCAATGACCTTTTGTGTCTTGGCCTCCTTGTGCAAGGTGTCAGTGGTCGTCTTTTGGACAACTGTCAAGTCAGCAGTCTTCCCCATGACTGTGTAGCCTACAGAACTAGACTGAGAGACCATTTAAAGGCCTTTGCAGGTGTTTTGAGTTAATTAGCTGATAAGAGTGTGTGGCACCAGGTGTCTTCAATATTGAACCTTTTCACAATATTCTAATTTTCTGAGATAGTGACTTTGGGATTTTCCATAGTTGTCAGCTATACTCATCAAAATGAAAAGAAATAAACATGTGAAACCTCTCAGTCTGTGTGTAATGAATGAATATGATATATACAAGTTTCACTTTTTGAAAGGAATTAGTGAAATAAATCAACTTTTTGATGACATTCTAATTATATGACCAGCACCTGTACACGAGCTGCGGTCCTTTAGACCAGTGGTTCCCATCAGTCAGGCGTGTTTGATTAGATGTCTCCCTGATCAAACACACCCGATCCAACTCATCAGCTCGTTGGTAAAGACTCCAAGACCTCAGACGGGCGCATCAGACAAGAGTGACATTCAAGACGTGCAGTGCTGGTTTGGGAACCGCTGCTTTGGAACAACGGCGACCGTTTCATAAGGGTGCGAGACGGTGCCACCCTGCCAGCCACCCCACCGCAGGTACATAGAGACTCCTTGTGAAGCTCCAGCGACATTCCCTCTGCTATTAACCACAACGATTTGCAGTCCCCCAAAAGGGGAAGCACACCGTTCCTGGAGACACTGCAATACCAGGTCGATGCGTGGAGTGGACGGAGCAAGCCCCGGTTCCGGCTCCATGAGCCAAAAATCCATTTAATATGTAGTCCCCAGATAGGGGACGTATCAGATATTAAACTGATAAGAACAGATTTTTTTTTTTTTTTCCTTTTATTTATTTTTTCAATAATCATTATTTACATACAAACATTACATTGTTTCTTGGGAACATGTAACACAGATTTCCTTTCCGATTAAAAGGTTTTGCTTAGTTTTTTTTTTTTTTTCCTTAATACATGATACATAAAACTTTGTATAAACAGATGTGTGTAAAAGAAGAAAGGCAATAAATAAAATACAATTGAAGTTGCTTAAAAGCCATAATTTAACCTAATAGATAGAATTGATCACGATTAAAACATAAAAGATAAAAAAGCTCTCTTATACATGAACGGGCACAGGCGACACAATACTTTTTTTTTTTTCTTTTTTTTTTTTTGAGATGTCCTCATTCAACACTCCACAACAAACACCACGACCCAACACTTTTGGGCTGAGAGGAGAACCTCTTAAACCACGGCACCGCTGCTCCCTCCAGAAGGGGGGCATCTGCAGGCAGTCAGGGCGCGTGGCCACGGGGACCTTTCCTGTGTAGCTCCGACCCCCACGTCCGAATGGCAATGCGCAGCATACTCCTGCAGCCTGTTGTTGACCAGCTGTTTCATGGCGTGCAGGGTCACCATCACATGCTTCCCCACCAGCAGGTTTCTGGAGGTCCATAGTACATCTTTGTAGCAGTTGATAGTGAGCCAGGTTTGGGTGTGCTGGGCTGGTGTCATTTTCCTCTGGCTCACTCCTCCCATTATCATGGGGTAGTCCAGTTGTTGGACCTCCCCTGCTGGCAGGCTCGGGAATTGCTGGGGGCCGGCTGTTGCCCACAGGTCCCTCGCGACACTGCACTCCCAGAACGTATGTCTCACGGATTCCGGTGCATTACACCCTGGCCGAGGACAGATTGGATTTGTCGCCATTCCTCGGGAGTGCATCACGGCCCTGACCGGGAGGATCTCGTGAGCGGCCATCCATGCCAGGTCGCGGTGTCTATTGTGAAGGGCCGGATGGGACACATTTTGCCACACAGTCTGGGCCTCACCAATTTTGATCCAGCGCACTGGAGTCACCTGTTCCCGTTCCTGTATGAGAGAGAGAAGGAGGCGGTGATTTGTTAAAGATTTAGTCTCTTTTTCTAAAATATGCTTATTTAAGAACTTCTTGATAAAATCATACGCAGCAGATGGCTTAAAAGCAACTGGTATTGTGTGATTGGTGGGTAAGATTTTTAAGGACCTTAAATAGGATCCCATCCAGAAACGGCTCATAGCAGCAGTTTTATTATCTGTTTTTGTGTCTAATGCATATTTCATATGAAGTGCTGTATAGTATGCCCCTAAAAATAAATAAAAGTTTGGTATTCCTCTGCCTCCATTTCTTGGGGACTTCTTCATCTCCTCTCTTGTCAGCCTCTCCCATTTTCCTCCCCACACAAAGTGAAACATTTCTCTGTCCACGGATAAAAGGAACCATCTGGGGGGTAAAACACAGAACAAAGCAATAAAAATAAAGGTAAAATTACAGATTTAATAATTAAAACCTTGCCTTCTATTGTCAGTTGTCTACGTCTCCAAAATCCAAATCTTTGTCTTACTTTAGCTAAAGCTTCTTGCCAGTTGCCCCTTCCTCCTCCTTCTCTGTCAAATTTAATCCCTAGTATCTTTATATCAGTCTTTTTCATTTCCAGGTCAAGACTCTTTACTTCTTTAGGATCCCATGGTCCAAAACATTGTACTTGAGTTTTTGATCTATTTAGTCTAGCCCCAGACGCCCTTCCAAACCAGTCAGTCAGGTCCATAGTCCTAGTAATTGATAAAACGTCAGTACATACAAGGTTCACATCGTCCATATATAAAAAGGCCTTGGCAGTCAATCCCCCCGCCCCTGGTATTGTCAGTCCCCTGATCCATTTGTCCCTTCTCAATGCCTGCGCCAGTGGCTCAATACAGGCCACATATAAGAGGGGAGATAACGGGCATCCCTGACGGACCCCACAGTGTACGTCTACTGCTTTTGTCAAGTGCCCATTTACCAAAAACCTGCTGCTTATCCCCCTGTATAGCAGTTCCACCCAAGCTACAAATCTCCCTGGAAAACCCATCTTTAGCAGTACTTGAAATAAGTACTGGTGCGAGACCCGATCAAAAGCTTTTTCAAAATCTAAATTTAGAACTGCAAGCCTAATATTTCTGTCTCTCGCATAACAGATGGTGTCTCTCATCAGAACAAGGCTGTCCGTGATCTTTCTTCCAGGAACTGCGCAGGTTTGATCTGGGTGGATCAAATCCCCTAAAATGGAAGACATACGAATCATTAAAAGCTTACTAAACAATTTACAGTCCACATTTAAAAGAGTTATTGGTCGCCAATTTTTCAAGTCAGTCCTTTCGTCTTTTTTGTGTAAAAGTGTAACAATCCCTATCCTAAAACTATCTGGCAGTTTCTCCATTTTATAAAATTCATTAAAAACAATTAAAAGGTCGTTGGCTAAAATGTCCCAAAATGTCTGATAAAACTCAAGTGGGATACCATCTTCTCCAGGTGACTTTCTTTTCTTAAAATGTTTTAAACATTTCTCCATTTCAGAAAGGTTGAAATCATTTATCAAACACGTGCTATCCTTAACGGGTTTATCAATTAATTCTAAAACTTCTTTTAAAATGCAGTCTTCAATCTCTTTCTTACCATATAGTTCATCATAGAAATCTTCAACCACCTTTAAGATGCTTTCTGTATTTGTCATTACTGTATTTTCTTTATTTTTCAATCCCACCACTGCCCCACCTCTATTTACTATTTTACGAAAAAAATAACTTGTACATTTTTCTCCCTCTTCCATTTCCTTTTCTCTACTTTGTAAAATGATACTCTTGCTTCTAACCTCCGATAATTCTGACATTGACCTTTTCACTTGGCGAATTTCTTCATTAAAATCAAAGCCCTGATTGCACAGGTTAAAATAGCGTTGCAGTCGTTTTTGCATTCCCACCATACATCTTTTCTCTTTATCTTTTTTCTTTTTTCCCGCCAGTTTAAAAAACGTCTTAGTCTTTCCCTTCACCATTTCCCACCACTGTGCATGTGAGTCATAAAAGTCTTTTAGGGTCTGCCATTGGCTGTACTGCTCCCTGTATTCTTTCACAATCTCCAAATCTTTCAACAGGGAACAGTTCAGCCTCCAAAGCCCCCTACCTGTCGTCACACCTATGGGAAGTGAAAGGGTGCAGGAAAGCATAGCGTGGTCTGAAAAGAAAATGGGGATTAATTTAGCATCAACTGGTGTAAGGTCCCTAGTGAAGACATAATCAATGCGGGAGGCTTTGCTGCCATCACCACTAAACCAGGTGAATCCTTTCTCCCCAGGATGCATGGTTCTGAAACAGTCAGTCAGTTTAAAATCTCTTGTTATGGTTTGCAATAAAATGGATGTTTTGTCCAATTTAAGATCTTCTCCTCCCCCTTTCCTATCATTTTTGCTTAAAATGCAATTAAAATCCCCTGCTAAAATAATCGGGTCCCTTCCTAAAAGGTGGGGCTGAATGTCTTTTAAAAGGTTGTATCTATCATTCTTTTCTGTATATCCATAAATATTTAATATGTTAAAAGCCCTCCCCAAAAACGTCAAGTTGACTAAAAGAGCCCGCCCGTCTCTTAGTACTGTGCTCCCCTTCACCAAGATTTGTTGATTTTTTACCAGGACAGCAATACCATCTGCTTTATTTTGGTTTGAACCACTCCAAATAGAGGGTCCTTGTTGCCATTTGTCCTCCCAATTCTTGTAATTGTTAAAAAAAGGTAAAGCGCACTCCTGTAACAAAAACACATCAGAGGGTTGTGTACTTAAAAAATTTAAAACAGTTTGTGCTCTCGTTGGTGACCTCACACTTCTCACGTTTAACGTAGAGATGGTGATGGTCATGAGCGTTAAAACGAGAATAAAAGAAGACAGAAACAACATTTTAAAATTTTAAAAACAAATTATCCATTTAAAAACACATTTTCTTGTAAAACAAGTTCTTCCCGCATTTCCACACCATTGGAGGCAGGGAACTGAACATGTTTTCCTTCTGAGTCACAAGGTGAGCTCCTGGGTGTGGATGATTTCAGCTCAATCGATAGAAAAGAAATCTCATTGGCTGTTTGGCTTGGGAATAATCTATTCAGATCCTCCGATGAGGAGGAATCTGAAAATCTTCCCATTTTATCCTTTCCCATTTCTTTCCAGAGAGGGGAGTGTGCCACTCTCTTTTTTTATCGATTGAGCACAGGGGAGTTTCTCACTTAATTGACTTTCTTGCAGTGAATCCTCTATGTCCTCCCCTACCTTTTCACTTACCTCTAAGATGTTTTCTTCTGCCTCTTCCCTTTGGTCTTCCTCCCCCTGTTGCTCCTCACTCCTTAACTCCGCCCCCTCATTACCTCTAACATCTGATCCTTCTCCACCAATCGCAGAAATTGGCGGGAGATTTGAATCTTTTTGCTCCGCCCCCTCGTTATCCTTTTGTTTGCTTTTCTCAACCGCCATTTTATTTGCTTTAACTTTGTTGGCAAAGGACTTTGGGCAATCTCTGTAGAGATGATTGGAGTCTCCACACAGATTACACTTTCTGCCATTGGGACATTCGTCAAAAGTATGCCCAATTTCTCTACATTTCCCACAAAACGACTTCTGGCAAGCTTCCACTAAATGCCCCACCTCTCCACATCTACGACAGAGCTTGGGCATTCCCTGATAATAAATGTAGCCTCTGTTTTCTCCAAGCACAATCACTGATGGAAGATGTTTCAGGCCCTGGAAGCCCTGGGGATCTTCCCACTGTTTTATGGGAATCCTCCAGGAACAATTCCAGATGCCATCCTCATCCAGCATTTTCATGGCTTGGCCTCTAACAGAGCAATATCTACCCAACCAAGTACATATATCTTCTCCACTGACGGTTTCATTGAACATTCGGACAATAACCATTTTGTGGGTATTGTCGGTCAGTTTCTCCACCTTAAACATGGAAAAGAGGGTCTTTACATTTTCAAGTCTGGTCCAGAAGTCATTCAGCAAACTAGCTGACTTAAAACTTACATCAAATCCTTTATTAAAAGGGAGGGACAAAATACAATTCAAATCATTTGGTGTAAATCTCAAAGTTTGCTGAACAAATTTGCGGGAAAAATCCAACCGGGACATCTGAACAGGCTTTCCTTGGTTTTCTAAGAGTGTAAAACGCACGCTGTGGTGCCTCCGCACGCCGGCACGGGCAGCCGACATGTTGGAGGCACCAACAGCTAAAACAGGAGTTTAAAAAACTATCGACACAATAAAAGGATCTAAAAACAAGAATAAAAGACTTACCTTACAACCAGTATCTCAATTAAAATGTTCTCCTAAAAGCAAGCACAATACAATATAAATAAACAATAAATAATAAAAAAGTACAGCTGTAAGCAGTACAATATACCTCTTCAAGGTAAAGGAAAGTGCTATTACAAAAACACAGCCCAAAAACCCACAAAGAGGCGATCGCAACACTGCCAAATGACAAGACACTTGATCTTAGCCAAAAGGCCGAGAAGCGATGCCGTTGCCAAGCAGTGGGGGCAGAGCCGGCAAAGGCGACGCCCATCTGGGCCGCGGTGGGTTTCGTACTTTGCCTCTAGGACCACTGCTGTCGATCAGATCGTTTGTTAAATAGTGGAGATGATTTGAAACAACCTGCTTTCGCGAACTGGTCCTAGGTTTTTCCATCGACCTCCACAAAAGCACCGCAGTACAATTCTCTGGACTCCCTAGGTCGTTCTTGATCAGGAGGGGGGGAAAAAAAAAAAAAGCTCAACTTTAACATTTGGATAGTGTGACGAGTCCCTTGTTCTTCCTGCTACGGCCGGCCAGTGGGTGTGGCTGGGAGACTCATCAAGTGAACCATGTACACCCGTGCTTCCCTCTATAAAGCTTGGGCTTTGTTTGGCGTGGTGTGTTGCTTGCTCCTGGGTGCTTTGGTTTTGATTTTGGTCTTTGTTTATTTTGAGTTCCTTATTCATTTAAATGTGGTTCTGTCTGATGTTTGGTTATTGATGTGTCTGACAGAAATTGTGTTTGGTTTTGTTGATTTCTGGTTTCATATATTTTCTTATTTATGCTGATAAATCTCTTTTCGTTGCAACCTACCAAGCTGCCTATGTCCTCCGTTTCATTTGTCACGGCTTTGAGCCGGTCGTGACAATAGCGACCACGGGGTCATTTAGAAAACGGCCGTGGTCGAGTGCCCCCAAAAGCCTGTCGTCCCTGAAGGAAAACTCAGAACTTTGCGAAACCAGGCGAGCGCACGCAACACCCGATTCCATAAAAGGGGCGTGCAAACACACACGGAGCCACAGACAACGCTACGACTGTTAGAAACCACAGGTTCTCTCTCGCCCTGGGTGAACCACCTTCCTGATCATGGTGTCTCCCCTGCCAGGTAAGTATGAGTCCCCAGGCCTCCAGTCAGAGGCTACCCTATCCCTCTTTGCCGTCCTCATCAACGGTGACCCCCCTCCCCCACCCCAAGCAAAGGAAGGGCGTGTCCCTTCCATTACTTGACTGCGATTTCCGTGACCATGCCTTCAAGCCGGCAAACTGCCAAGCACCTACAGGTGCTGGTCGTATGATTAGAATGTCATCAAAAAGTTGATTTCTTTCACTAATTCCTTTCAAAAAGTCAAACTTGTATATTATGTACATTGCACACAGACTGATATATTTCAAATGTTTATTTCTTTTAATTTTGATGATTATAACTGACAACTAAGGAAAATCCCAAATCCGGTATCTCAGCAAATTTAGAATATTACTTAAGACCAATACAAAGAAAGGATTTTTAGAAATCTTGGCCAACTGAAAACTATAAACATGAAAAGTATGAGCGTGTGCAGCACTCAATACTTAGTTGGGGCTCCTTTTGCCTGAATTACTGCAGCAATGCGGCGTGGCATGGAGTCGATCGGTCTGTGGCACTGCTCAGGTGTTATGAGAGCCCAGGTTGCTCTGATAGTGGCCTTCAGCTCTTCTTAATTGTTGGGTCTGGCATATGGCATCTTCCTCTTCACAATACCCCGTAGATTTTCTATGGGGTTAAGGTCAGGCGAGTTTGCTGGCCAATTAAGAACAGGGATACCATGGTCCTTAAACCGGGTACTGGTAGCTTTGGCACTGTGTGCAGGTGCCAAGTCCTGTTGGGAAATGAAATCTGCATCTCCATAAAGTTGGTCAGCAGCAGGAAGCATGAAGTGCTCTAAAACTTCCTGGTATACGGCTGCGTTGACCTTGGACCTCAGAAAACACAGTGGGCCAACACCAGCAGATGACATGGCACCCCAAACCATCACTGACTGTGGAAACTTTAGGCTGGCCCTCAAGCGACGTGGATTGTGTGCCTCTCCTCTCTTCCTCCAGACTCTGGGACCCCGATTTCCAAAGGAAATGCCAAATTGACTTTCATCAGAGAACGTAACTTTGGACCACTCAGCAGCAGTCCAGTCCTTTTTGTCGAGGCGCCTCTGACGCTGTCTGTTGTTCAAGAGTGGCTTGACACAAGGAACGAGACAGCTGAAAACCATGTCTTGCATACGTCTGTGCGTAGGGGTTCTTGAAGCACTGACTCCAGCTGCAGTCCACTCTTTGTGAATCTCCCCCACATTTTTGAATGGGTTCTGTTTCACAGTCCTCTCCAGGGTGCGGTTATCCCTATTGCTAGTACACTTTTATTACTACCACATCTTTTCCTTCCCTTCGCCTCTCTATTAATGTGCTTGGACACAGAGCTCTGCGAACAGCCAGCCTATTTTGCAATGACCTTTTGTGTCTTGGCCTCCTTGTGCAAGGTGTCAGTGGTCGTCTTTTGGACAACTGTCAAGTCAGCAGTCTTCCCCATGACTGTGTAGCCTACAGAACTAGACTGAGAGACCATTTAAAGGCCTTTGCAGGTGTTTTGAGTTAATTAGCTGATAAGAGTGTGTGGCACCAGGTGTCTTCAATATTGAACCTTTTCACAATATTCTAATTTTCTGAGATAGTGACTTTGGGATTTTCCATAGTTGTCAGCTATACTCATCAAAATGAAAAGAAATAAACATGTGAAACCTCTCAGTCTGTGTGTAATGAATGAATATGATATATACAAGTTTCACTTTTTGAAAGGAATTAGTGAAATAAATCAACTTTTTGATGACATTCTAATTATATGACCAGCACCTGTACACGAGCTGCGGTCCTTTAGACCAGTGGTTCCCATCAGTCAGGCGTGTTTGATTAGATGTCTCCCTGATCAAACACACCCGATCCAACTCATCAGCTCGTTGGTAAAGACTCCAAGACCTCAGACGGGCGCATCAGACAAGAGTGACATTCAAGACGTGCAGTGCTGGTTTGGGAACCGCTGCTTTGGAACAACGGCGACCGTTTCATAAGGGTGCGAGACGGTGCCACCCTGCCAGCCACCCCACCGCAGGTACATAGAGACTCCTTGTGAAGCTCCAGCGACATTCCCTCTGCTATTAACCACAACGATTTGCAGTCCCCCAAAAGGGGAAGCACACCGTTCCTGGAGACACTGCAATACCAGGTCGATGCGTGGAGTGGACGGAGCAAGCCCCGGTTCCGGCTCCATGAGCCAAAAATCCATTTAATATGTAGTCCCCAGATAGGGGACGTATCAGATATTAAACTGATAAGAACAGATTTTTTTTTTTTTCCTTTTATTTATTTTTTCAATAATCATTATTTACATACAAACATTACATTGTTTCTTGGGAACATGTAACACAGATTTCCTTTCCGATTAAAAGGTTTTGCTTAGTTTTTTTTTTTTTTTTTTTTCCTTAATACATGATACATAAAACTTTGTATAAACAGATGTGTGTAAAAGAAGAAAGGCAATAAATAAAATACAATTGAAGTTGCTTAAAAGCCATAATTTAACCTAATAGATAGAATTGATCACGATTAAAACATAAAAGATAAAAAAGCTCTCTTATACATGAACGGGCACAGGCGACACAATACTTTTTTTTTTTTTCTTTTTTTTTTTTGAGATGTCCTCATTCAACACTCCACAACAAACACCACGACCCAACACTTTTGGGCTGAGAGGAGAACCTCTTAAACCACGGCACCGCTGCTCCCTCCAGAAGGGGGGCATCTGCAGGCAGTCAGGGCGCGTGGCCACGGGGACCTTTCCTGTGTAGCTCCGACCCCCACGTCCGAATGGCAATGCGCAGCATACTCCTGCAGCCTGTTGTTGACCAGCTGTTTCATGGCGTGCAGGGTCACCATCACATGCTTCCCCACCAGCAGGTTTCTGGAGGTCCATAGTACATCTTTGTAGCAGTTGATAGTGAGCCAGGTTTGGGTGTGCTGGGCTGGTGTCATTTTCCTCTGGCTCACTCCTCCCATTATCATGGGGTAGTCCAGTTGTTGGACCTCCCCTGCTGGCAGGCTCGGGAATTGCTGGGGGCCGGCTGTTGCCCACAGGTCCCTCGCGACACTGCACTCCCAGAACGTATGTCTCACGGATTCCGGTGCATTACACCCTGGCCGAGGACAGATTGGATTTGTCGCCATTCCTCGGGAGTGCATCACGGCCCTGACCGGGAGGATCTCGTGAGCGGCCATCCATGCCAGGTCGCGGTGTCTATTGTGAAGGGCCGGATGGGACACATTTTGCCACACAGTCTGGGCCTCACCAATTTTGATCCAGCGCACTGGAGTCACCTGTTCCCGTTCCTGTATGAGAGAGAGAAGGAGGCGGTGATTTGTTAAAGATTTAGTCTCTTTTTCTAAAATATGCTTATTTAAGAACTTCTTGATAAAATCATACGCAGCAGATGGCTTAAAAGCAACTGGTATTGTGTGATTGGTGGGTAAGATTTTTAAGGACCTTAAATAGGATCCCATCCAGAAACGGCTCATAGCAGCAGTTTTATTATCTGTTTTTGTGTCTAATGCATATTTCATATGAAGTGCTGTATAGTATGCCCCTAAAAATAAATAAAAGTTTGGTATTCCTCTGCCTCCATTTCTTGGGGACTTCTTCATCTCCTCTCTTGTCAGCCTCTCCCATTTTCCTCCCCACACAAAGTGAAACATTTCTCTGTCCACGGATAAAAGGAACCATCTGGGGGGGTAAAACACAGAACAAAGCAATAAAAATAAAGGTAAAATTACAGATTTAATAATTAAAACCTTGCCTTCTATTGTCAGTTGTCTACGTCTCCAAAATCCAAATCTTTGTCTTACTTTAGCTAAAGCTTCTTGCCAGTTGCCCCTTCCTCCTCCTTCTCTGTCAAATTTAATCCCTAGTATCTTTATATCAGTCTTTTTCATTTCCAGGTCAAGACTCTTTACTTCTTTAGGATCCCATGGTCCAAAACATTGTACTTGAGTTTTTGATCTATTTAGTCTAGCCCCAGACGCCCTTCCAAACCAGTCAGTCAGGTCCATAGTCCTAGTAATTGATAAAACGTCAGTACATACAAGGTTCACATCGTCCATATATAAAAAGGCCTTGGCAGTCAATCCCCCCGCCCCTGGTATTGTCAGTCCCCTGATCCATTTGTCCCTTCTCAATGCCTGCGCCAGTGGCTCAATACAGGCCACATATAAGAGGGGAGATAACGGGCATCCCTGACGGACCCCACAGTGTACGTCTACTGCTTTTGTCAAGTGCCCATTTACCAAAAACCTGCTGCTTATCCCCCTGTATAGCAGTTCCACCCAAGCTACAAATCTCCCTGGAAAACCCATCTTTAGCAGTACTTGAAATAAGTACTGGTGCGAGACCCGATCAAAAGCTTTTTCAAAATCTAAATTTAGAACTGCAAGCCTAATATTTCTGTCTCTCGCATAACAGATGGTGTCTCTCATCAGAACAAGGCTGTCCGTGATCTTTCTTCCAGGAACTGCGCAGGTTTGATCTGGGTGGATCAAATCCCCTAAAATGGAAGACATACGAATCATTAAAAGCTTACTAAACAATTTACAGTCCACATTTAAAAGAGTTATTGGTCGCCAATTTTTCAAGTCAGTCCTTTCGTCTTTTTTGTGTAAAAGTGTAACAATCCCTATCCTAAAACTATCTGGCAGTTTCTCCATTTTATAAAATTCATTAAAAACAATTAAAAGGTCGTTGGCTAAAATGTCCCAAAATGTCTGATAAAACTCAAGTGGGATACCATCTTCTCCAGGTGACTTTCTTTTCTTAAAATGTTTTAAACATTTCTCCATTTCAGAAAGGTTGAAATCATTTATCAAACACGTGCTATCCTTAACGGGTTTATCAATTAATTCTAAAACTTCTTTTAAAATGCAGTCTTCAATCTCTTTCTTACCATATAGTTCATCATAGAAATCTTCAACCACCTTTAAGATGCTTTCTGTATTTGTCATTACTGTATTTTCTTTATTTTTCAATCCCACCACTGCCCCACCTCTATTTACTATTTTACGAAAAAAATAACTTGTACATTTTTCTCCCTCTTCCATTTCCTTTTCTCTACTTTGTAAAATGATACTCTTGCTTCTAACCTCCGATAATTCTGACATTGACCTTTTCACTTGGCGAATTTCTTCATTAAAATCAAAGCCCTGATTGCACAGGTTAAAATAGCGTTGCAGTCGTTTTTGCATTCCCACCATACATCTTTTCTCTTTATCTTTTTTCTTTTTTCCCGCCAGTTTAAAAAACGTCTTAGTCTTTCCCTTCACCATTTCCCACCACTGTGCATGTGAGTCATAAAAGTCTTTTAGGGTCTGCCATTGGCTGTACTGCTCCCTGTATTCTTTCACAATCTCCAAATCTTTCAACAGGGAACAGTTCAGCCTCCAAAGCCCCCTACCTGTCGTCACACCTATGGGAAGTGAAAGGGTGCAGGAAAGCATAGCGTGGTCTGAAAAGAAAATGGGGATTAATTTAGCATCAACTGGTGTAAGGTCCCTAGTGAAGACATAATCAATGCGGGAGGCTTTGCTGCCATCACCACTAAACCAGGTGAATCCTTTCTCCCCAGGATGCATGGTTCTGAAACAGTCAGTCAGTTTAAAATCTCTTGTTATGGTTTGCAATAAAATGGATGTTTTGTCCAATTTAAGATCTTCTCCTCCCCCTTTCCTATCATTTTTGCTTAAAATGCAATTAAAATCCCCTGCTAAAATAATCGGGTCCCTTCCTAAAAGGTGGGGCTGAATGTCTTTTAAAAGGTTGTATCTATCATTCTTTTCTGTATATCCATAAATATTTAATATGTTAAAAGCCCTCCCCAAAAACGTCAAGTTGACTAAAAGAGCCCGCCCGTCTCTTAGTACTGTGCTCCCCTTCACCAAGATTTGTTGATTTTTTACCAGGACAGCAATACCATCTGCTTTATTTTGGTTTGAACCACTCCAAATAGAGGGTCCTTGTTGCCATTTGTCCTCCCAATTCTTGTAATTGTTAAAAAAAGGTAAAGCGCACTCCTGTAACAAAAACACATCAGAGGGTTGTGTACTTAAAAAATTTAAAACAGTTTGTGCTCTCGTTGGTGACCTCACACTTCTCACGTTTAACGTAGAGATGGTGATGGTCATGAGCGTTAAAACGAGAATAAAAGAAGACAGAAACAACATTTTAAAATTTTAAAAACAAATTATCCATTTAAAAACACATTTTCTTGTAAAACAAGTTCTTCCCGCATTTCCACACCATTGGAGGCAGGGAACTGAACATGTTTTCCTTCTGAGTCACAAGGTGAGCTCCTGGGTGTGGATGATTTCAGCTCAATCGATAGAAAAGAAATCTCATTGGCTGTTTGGCTTGGGAATAATCTATTCAGATCCTCCGATGAGGAGGAATCTGAAAATCTTCCCATTTTATCCTTTCCCATTTCTTTCCAGAGAGGGGAGTGTGCCACTCTCTTTTTTTATCGATTGAGCACAGGGGAGTTTCTCACTTAATTGACTTTCTTGCAGTGAATCCTCTATGTCCTCCCCTACCTTTTCACTTACCTCTAAGATGTTTTCTTCTGCCTCTTCCCTTTGGTCTTCCTCCCCCTGTTGCTCCTCACTCCTTAACTCCGCCCCCTCATTACCTCTAACATCTGATCCTTCTCCACCAATCGCAGAAATTGGCGGGAGATTTGAATCTTTTTGCTCCGCCCCCTCGTTATCCTTTTGTTTGCTTTTCTCAACCGCCATTTTATTTGCTTTAACTTTGTTGGCAAAGGACTTTGGGCAATCTCTGTAGAGATGATTGGAGTCTCCACACAGATTACACTTTCTGCCATTGGGACATTCGTCAAAAGTATGCCCAATTTCTCTACATTTCCCACAAAACGACTTCTGGCAAGCTTCCACTAAATGCCCCACCTCTCCACATCTACGACAGAGCTTGGGCATTCCCTGATAATAAATGTAGCCTCTGTTTTCTCCAAGCACAATCACTGATGGAAGATGTTTCAGGCCCTGGAAGCCCTGGGGATCTTCCCACTGTTTTATGGGAATCCTCCAGGAACAATTCCAGATGCCATCCTCATCCAGCATTTTCATGGCTTGGCCTCTAACAGAGCAATATCTACCCAACCAAGTACATATATCTTCTCCACTGACGGTTTCATTGAACATTCGGACAATAACCATTTTGTGGGTATTGTCGGTCAGTTTCTCCACCTTAAACATGGAAAAGAGGGTCTTTACATTTTCAAGTCTGGTCCAGAAGTCATTCAGCAAACTAGCTGACTTAAAACTTACATCAAATCCTTTATTAAAAGGGAGGGACAAAATACAATTCAAATCATTTGGTGTAAATCTCAAAGTTTGCTGAACAAATTTGCGGGAAAAATCCAACCGGGACATCTGAACAGGCTTTCCTTGGTTTTCTAAGAGTGTAAAACGCACGCTGTGGTGCCTCCGCACGCCGGCACGGGCAGCCGACATGTTGGAGGCACCAACAGCTAAAACAGGAGTTTAAAAAACTATCGACACAATAAAAGGATCTAAAAACAAGAATAAAAGACTTACCTTACAACCAGTATCTCAATTAAAATGTTCTCCTAAAAGCAAGCACAATACAATATAAATAAACAATAAATAATAAAAAAGTACAGCTGTAAGCAGTACAATATACCTCTTCAAGGTAAAGGAAAGTGCTATTACAAAAACACAGCCCAAAAACCCACAAAGAGGCGATCGCAACACTGCCAAATGACAAGACACTTGATCTTAGCCAAAAGGCCGAGAAGCGATGCCGTTGCCAAGCAGTGGGGGCAGAGCCGGCAAAGGCGACGCCCATCTGGGCCGCGGTGGGTTTCGTACTTTGCCTCTAGGACCACTGCTGTCGATCAGATCGTTTGTTAAATAGTGGAGATGATTTGAAACAACCTGCTTTCGCGAACTGGTCCTAGGTTTTTCCATCGACCTCCACAAAAGCACCGCAGTACAATTCTCTGGACTCCCTAGGTCGTTCTTGATCAGGAGGGGGGAAAAAAAAAACATGCTCAACTTTAACATTTGGATAGTGTGACGAGTCCCTCGTTCTTCCTGCTACGGCCGGCCAGTGGGTGTGGCTGGGAGACTCATCAAGTGAACCATGTACACCCGTGCTTCCCTCTATAAAGCTTGGGCTTTGTTTGGCGTGGTGTGTTGCTTGCTCCTGGGTGCTTTGGTTTTGATTTTGGTCTTTGTTTATTTTGAGTTCCTTATTCATTTAAATGTGGTTCTGTCTGATGTTTGGTTATTGATGTGTCTGACAGAAATTGTGTTTGGTTTTGTTGATTTCTGGTTTCATATATTTTCTTATTTATGCTGATAAATCTCTTTTCGTTGCAACCTACCAAGCTGCCTATGTCCTCCGTTTCATTTGTCACGGCTTTGAGCCGGTCGTGACACTAGCGACCACGGGGTCATTTAGAAAACGGCCATGGTCGAGTGCCCCCAAAAGCCTGTCGTCCCTGAAGGAAAACTCAGAACTTTGCGAAACCAGGCGAGCGCACGCAACACCCGATTCCATAAAAGGGGCGTGCAAACACACACGGAGCCACAGACAACGCTACGACTGTTAGAAACCACAGGTTCTCTCGGCACCACCTAATCTTCTTTCAACCAGTATGTCCAGGGGAGAGCGCAAACGCAGTCCCCCACTACCATAAATTATGCAGTCGAGATTCCCACATTTGGGGAATTCGCAGGGGTCAGCACAACCGGAGTGCAATGGCCGAGCCTCGCCCTGGGTGAACCACCTTCCTGATCATGGTGTCTCCCCTGCCAGGTAAGTATGAGTCCCCAGGCCTCCAGTCAGAGGCTACCCTATCCCTCTTTGCCGTCCTCATCAACGGTGACCCCCTCCCCCACCCCAAGCAAAGGAAGGGCGTGTCCCTTCCATTACTTGACTGCGATTTCCGTGACCATGCCTTCAAGCCGGCAAACTGCCAAGCACCTACAGGTGCTGGTCGTATGATTAGAATGTCATCAAAAAGTTGATTTCTTTCACTAATTCCTTTCAAAAAGTCAAACTTGTATATTATGTACATTGCACACAGACTGATATATTTCAAATGTTTATTTCTTTTAATTTTGATGATTATAACTGACAACTAAGGAAAATCCCAAATCCGGTATCTCAGCAAATTTAGAATATTACTTAAGACCAATACAAAGAAAGGATTTTTAGAAATCTTGGCCAACTGAAAACTATAAACATGAAAAGTATGAGCGTGTGCAGCACTCAATACTTAGTTGGGGCTCCTTTTGCCTGAATTACTGCAGCAATGCGGCGTGGCATGGAGTCGATCGGTCTGTGGCACTGCTCAGGTGTTATGAGAGCCCAGGTTGCTCTGATAGTGGCCTTCAGCTCTTCTTAATTGTTGGGTCTGGCATATGGCATCTTCCTCTTCACAATACCCCGTAGATTTTCTATGGGGTTAAGGTCAGGCGAGTTTGCTGGCCAATTAAGAACAGGGATACCATGGTCCTTAAACCGGGTACTGGTAGCTTTGGCACTGTGTGCAGGTGCCAAGTCCTGTTGGGAAATGAAATCTGCATCTCCATAAAGTTGGTCAGCAGCAGGAAGCATGAAGTGCTCTAAAACTTCCTGGTATACGGCTGCGTTGACCTTGGACCTCAGAAAACACAGTGGGCCAACACCAGCAGATGACATGGCACCCCAAACCATCACTGACTGTGGAAACTTTAGGCTGGCCCTCAAGCGACGTGGATTGTGTGCCTCTCCTCTCTTCCTCCAGACTCTGGGACCCCGATTTCCAAAGGAAATGCCAAATTGACTTTCATCAGAGAACGTAACTTTGGACCACTCAGCAGCAGTCCAGTCCTTTTTGTCGAGGCGCCTCTGACGCTGTCTGTTGTTCAAGAGTGGCTTGACACAAGGAACGAGACAGCTGAAAACCATGTCTTGCATACGTCTGTGCGTAGGGGTTCTTGAAGCACTGACTCCAGCTGCAGTCCACTCTTTGTGAATCTCCCCCACATTTTTGAATGGGTTCTGTTTCACAGTCCTCTCCAGGGTGCGGTTATCCCTATTGCTAGTACACTTTTTTCTACCACATCTTTTCCTTCCCTTCGCCTCTCTATTAATGTGCTTGGACACAGAGCTCTGCGAACAGCCAGCCTCTTTTGCAATGACCTTTTGTGTCTTGGCCTCCTTGTGCAAGGTGTCAGTGGTCGTCTTTTGGACAACTGTCAAGTCAGCAGTCTTCCCCATGACTGTGTAGCCTACAGAACTAGACTGAGAGACCATTTAAAGGCCTTTGCAGGTGTTTTGAGTTAATTAGCTGATAAGAGTGTGTGGCACCAGGTGTCTTCAATATTGAACCTTTTCACAATATTCTAATTTTCTGAGATAGTGACTTTGGGATTTTCCATAGTTGTCAGCTATACTCATCAAAATGAAAAGAAATAAACATGTGAAACCTCTCAGTCTGTGTGTAATGAATGAATATGATATATACAAGTTTCACTTTTTGAAAGGAATTAGTGAAATAAATCAACTTTTTGATGACATTCTAATTATATGACCAGCACCTGTACACGAGCTGCGGTCCTTTAGACCAGTGGTTCCCATCAGTCAGGCGTGTTTGATTAGATGTCTCCCTGATCAAACACACCCGATCCAACTCATCAGCTCGTTGGTAAAGACTCCAAGACCTCAGACGGGCGCATCAGACAAGAGTGACATTCAAGACGTGCAGTGCTGGTTTGGGAACCGCTGCTTTGGAACAACGGCGACCGTTTCATAAGGGTGCGAGACGGTGCCACCCTGCCAGCCACCCCACCGCAGGTACATAGAGACTCCTTGTGAAGCTCCAGCGACATTCCCTCTGCTATTAACCACAACGATTTGCAGTCCCCCAAAAGGGGAAGCACACCGTTCCTGGAGACACTGCAATACCAGGTCGATGCGTGGAGTGGACGGAGCAAGCCCCGGTTCCGGCTCCATGAGCCAAAAATCCATTTAATATGTAGTCCCCAGATAGGGGACGTATCAGATATTAAACTGATAAGAACAGATTCCATCTTTTACATACACAAACTCAGACAGTTCATCAACACATACTTTTTATAACTCACTTTAGGTCCCATTTAATCCCTTTTTCCCTTCAAACATTTTTTAATTTCCCCCTCAATATTATCATTTTGCACTGCGCCCTGCACTCTAGCCAAAACACAATAAAAAATTGATTTAGGACCCCATCCTGTTCGTTTGGACCTTAACATCGAAGTTCTGTGATTCCACAAAACCCTTTTGCCTTCTGATATAATTATCCACACCACCTTCCTCAATTCAAACTTCTGTCCCCCCAGACCCTCCCCATAAATTACCAGGTTCCGGGTCAGAGGAGGACCTTTCCACCCCTTCCACCACTGATACAGCAAAGTCCAGAAGGCAGATGAAACTGGGCATGTCCAAAATACATGTTCTATTGTTTCCTCCCTCCCACAACCAATTGGGCAGAAAGGTGACTTCCCTTGCCCATGACGATACTGCCTCTCCCTTACAGGCAAACGCCCCAGGGCCCCCAACCAATGAAGGTCTCTGCAAGCTCCATCCACATATGCTGGCTGTAGCATTGCCCAATTCACAGTGATGGGAAGAAATCTCTCTAGTCCCCCCTTCCCTGCCCCCTCTCCCTTAAACCCTTGTACAGTTCCCTATGATTTATCACTGTTCCCTGTTCCAGACACCAAGGATGTTGACGTATAAATTTGGCAAACCACTGATATTCTTCCGGCCTGTCAAAAGCCCACGGAACCAACTTATCCCATGCAATCAAAGATCTTAGTGGAAAGGCTGCCCAGAACCTTGCAAAAAAATAAGCTTTGTGGTTTGTTGCCTGTAGGATTAAACGTGCCACAAAGGATGAAAAAATAGATGCTACCCACAAGGTAAAAAAAGGCACCTCCCTCCCACCCTTCTTAATTTCTTGGCTCACCTGAGCCCTGGATACCAGCTCGCACCTTCCCTTCCACAGAAAGGAGAACACAAGACCTTCCAACTCTCTGCCACAATTATAGGGAAGAGGGAACACATATGCCAAATAATTGACTGTAGGCAACAAGTCTGCTTTTATCACTAATGTTCGGCTAGTTAAAGAAAGCTCTCTAGTGTTCCAAAGGCCAATTTTGGAGCGCACTTTCCCAATCAAAACCCTCCAGTTCTCCTTAGCGCTGTTCTGCCTGAAGAAACGCACTCCCAAAACCTTCAGACCATCTTCACATAAGCTATATCCCTCAATGGCTGTCTCCCGCCTAGCCCATCGACCTACATACATGACGGCTGACTTTGACATGTTCACTTTCGCCCCTGTAACCCTCCCAAAATCTCCCAAAATCTTGCTTGTTTCTAAAAATCCTGCCTTGATGTCAAAAACAGTGTCATGTCATCTGCATACAGCGACACCTTTGCTTGCAGACCTCCAGCCCCCGGCATGTGCAGGCCAGTAAAGGCCTGACATGCCCTTAAACGGGAAGCTAAAGGTTCAATGAACAAAATATAAAGAAGAGGGGAGAGAGGACATCCCTGTCTTACTCCTCCCAGCTGCTCAACTGACTCTGTCAGGAAACCATTAACTTTAAACTTACTTACCGCCCCCTTATACAATAAACGAACCCACGCCCTGATACTTGCCCCAAAACCTACCCTCTCAAGAACTGCAAACAAAAAGGAGAGACTAACTCGATCAAAAGCTTTCTCCTGGTCGAGGCTCAAAATTGCTAGAGAAAGCTGCCGTTGCTCAGCCCACCCAATAGCATCTCTGATCAAAGTCAAATTTAGGCTGCCAGAGCGGCCTGGTACCCCACAAGTCTGGTCTGGGTGCACCACCTTCCCCACCACAGACCTCATTCGTATAGCTATGACCTTCGCAAGGATTTTATAGTCAGTAGTAAGGAGAGTGATGGGCCTCCAGTTTGCCAAATCTGTCTTATCTCCCTTCTTATACAAAAGGGAGACATGCCCTGTCCTCATAGAAGCTGTGAGTGACCCAGTCATCAGGCTCTCATTATACACCTCAACCAGGTCCTGTCCAATAAGTTGCCAAAAGGAGCAGTATATCTCAACTGGCAACCCATCACAGCCAGGAGCTGTCCCTTTCCTAAGTGATGCCATTGCCTCTTCTGCCTCCTGCAAAGACACCTCCCCTTCTAATGCGGCAGCATCATCACCCTCCAAGACACTCTCTAAACTTGTCAAGAACACCCTCGCCTGAGAGTCTACCAAACCTCGGGGGCTAAAAAGCTGTTTATAAAAAACTGCCACCGTCTTCAACATTTCAGCTGTAGATGTAACATTACCCTTCTCTGTCTTTAACCCTTCTATGCATTTCCTCTGCTGCTGTCTCCTCACAGAGGCAAAAAAATATTTTGATGGACCCTCCTCTAAAAACCGTCTCCTTGCACCCATTTCTAACATAAATTTCTCTGCTTCCTTCATATAAAAACCTTTAACCCTCTCTTGGATAGCATAGAATCTGCCCCACTCCTCAGCTGCCTCTCTGCCCTCCTGAGCCCATAAGGACTGCATCTCCCTAATCCAAACACTAATGAGCCCTCGTCTTTTTACTGCCTTAGCCTCCCCCACCATCTACAGAAGTTAGCTATTCTCTCTTTTACTCCCTCCCACCACTGAGCCTGCGTTTCAAACAGACACTTCAAATTCTGCCAGGCCCTGTATAGGTGCTTAAACACTTGAACAAAAAACTTATCCTGAAGGAAAGATCTGTTCAACCTCCAAGATCCTCTCCCCCTCTGAATACCCCCAACCTCCATCTCGACTCCTATCATACAATGATCAGACAACCAAACCGGCAAGAAGAAGAAATCATCAACCTTAACTCCTGCTGACACAAACACATAATCCAAACGAGATTTTTCCCCTCTACTATTTCTCCAAGTAAAGCCCTCCAAAGCCCTTCCCACCACTTTAAAGGAGTCATAAAGAGAAAAACTCTTAAGGAGGAAAGCCAAATCACCCTTTGGCTCCCTATCTAAAGAAACATTAAAATCCCCTCCCAAAACCACCTTCCGATTTGTATAAAACAAAGGTTTTAATAAATTAAAGAAACCCCCTCTCTCCTCCCTCTTACTAGGCGCATATACATTAATCAGTCTGATGCTAACACCCCTCCATCTTACATCAGCATACAACACCCTCCCCGGAACTACCATTAAATTCTCTTCAATGACAAATTCCTGAGAGTTAAAAAGTATTCCCACCCCATCTGCCATCACATTCCCTGCCCCCCACATAGATGGACCTTTTCCCCAGTCCTTTGCAAAAAGAAGCTCATCTCTGCTGTTCTCTAAATGACATTCCTGTAAAAACATAATGTCAAAATTAACAGAACTCAAGGACTCAAAAAAGCTATCCTTCGTTTTGCCATTTTCAATCCTCTTACATTTAGAGTGGCCACCCTCAGCCCCCCCATTTTAGGCAAACACTAAAGAAAAACAGTCCTTATCCCTTATCCCCTCCAAAACCTCCCTTCCCACCCCCTGTGGTACATCCCTTCACCCTTCTAGCTACTACCTCCGTCCACCCCTGAGAATCATCTTCAGTACTCTCCCCACACTCTCCCCACTCCATCCCCCCCTCCCCCCCATCCCCCCCTCATATACTACTTCTTTAAAAGCTTTAACCGCTCCCGCTCCCTTCCCCGAGTCATGTAAAGATACCAAGTCCTCCAAAGAAACAAAAGTCTTTACTGTCTCAATCTTGCTGCATTTTCGGTCCCTCTCGTCCTCTCCTCCGCCATCTTCTTCCACCGCTCGCCGACGTCCTCTTCCCCCTGATATCTCCATCTCGCTGTCTCCGCCTCCACTTTGCTCAGAAGTTATAATGTCTAAAGCATCCAGTTGCGACCATGTAAACCTGGCTGGGTCTTCAGCTTGTGGAGTATCTTGAATGGTGTTGTTACTAGACACAATTGCAGCCCCGGAAAACACCTCTGCAATATCGATGTCTGACCAGGTCTGTCCAATACCCTGTGACTGCTCCCTCTCTTGAGCTGCCCCCGGAGGACGTGGCTGGTTGACCTCTGCAACTGCTGGTCCTTTGTCCTGGTGATGCACAGCACTTTCCTCAGCCCCCTGGTCTTTATTAGCACCCTCTGTTGCAGCTGTAAGCTCTGTCTGGTTGATTGAAGAGTTGGATGCCTCACACATGAGAGATTCCAAATCTGCTTGCAGATCTTCCCATCCTTAAATAAACTAGCGTAGCTCTTCTTTCTGGCTGGACAACCCCGATACAAATGTTCTTTACTTCCACACAGACTGCAATGCTTGGGAGCAGTACATTCCGCCGCCACATGATCCGTCTTCCCACAGAATCTACATCTCTCTCCCTTGCACTCCACTTTCACATGACCCTGCCCTCCACATCTTCGACAATACACGGGCTGTCCGGGATAGTGCAGGAAACCTCTGTTCGGTCCAATAGAAAAGCTGCCTGGAGGGTGCAGCACAGTGCCAGGTGAAGAGGAGTCAAGTCTCAACTTCACCATGTACCTCCTCTTCCCATTCCATATTCCATATCGATCTCTCAAGCGCTCTCCTCCTCTTACAACATCACAATATCTTGCAATAAATGCCAGGACATCGCCATCCAAATATATACAAAAGGGTTGTATATATGAATAGTAAGTGGGATAAAATCCTGAACAAACACAGGCTGAAGCTGCAGGCCCTCCAGCAATTTATGACCTTCCTTTTTCTTCCAGGCTTCAAAAAAACCAACACAGTCCTTCAAAACACAAAAAGTTAAATCCAAAAATCCAGTTGACACAAAATCTTGTAAACAAAAAACTTCAGCAGGCTGTATCTTGAAAAGTCCTCTAAGAATTTCAGTAACAAAAAAATCTCTTCCAAAACGTTGCTTCACCAATTCTTCAGCATCTTTCTTCAACAACACACGAATCGTATTCCTCAACCGCACCATCAAGGCCGACTCTCTTTCGTCGTTCCCCGACATAACTCCTGGGTAAGATACTACACTTGATCTTAGCCAAAAGGCCGAGAAGCGATGCCGTTGCCAAGCAGTGGGGGCAGAGCCGGCAAAGGCGACGCCCATCTGGGCCGCGGTGGGTTTCGTACTTTGCCTCTAGGACCACTGCTGTCGATCAGATCGTTTGTTAAATAGTGGAGATGATTTGAAACAACCTGCTTTCGCGAACTGGTCCTAGGTTTTTCCATCGACCTCCACAAAAGCACCGCAGTACAATTCTCTGGACTCCCTAGGTCGTTCTTGATCAGGAGGGGGGGGGGAAAAGCTCAACTTTAACATTTGGATAGTGTGACGAGTCCCTCGTTCTTCCTGCTACGGCCGGCCAGTGGGTGTGGCTGGGAGACTCATCAAGTGAACCATGTACACCCGTGCTTCCCTCTATAAAGCTTGGGCTTTGTTTGGCGTGGTGTGTTGCTTGCTCCTGGGTGCTTTGGTTTTGATTTTGGTCTTTGTTTATTTTGAGTTCCTTATTCATTTAAATGTGGTTCTGTCTGATGTTTGGTTATTGATGTGTCTGACAGAAATTGTGTTTGGTTTTGTTGATTTCTTGTTTCATATATTTTCTTATTTATGCTGATAAATCTCTTTTCGTTGCAACCTACCAAGCTGCCTATGTCCTCCGTTTCATTTGTCACGGCTTTGAGCCGGTCGTGACAATAGCGACCACGGGGTCATTTAGAAAACGGCCATGGTCGAGTGCCCCCAAAAGCCTGTCGTCCCTGAAGAAAAACTCAGAACTTTGCGAAACCAGGCGAGCGCACGCAACACCCGATTCCATAAAAGGGGCGTGCAAACACACACGGAGCCACAGACAACGCTACGACTGTTAGAAACCACAGGTTCTCTCGGCACCACCTAATCTTCTTTCAACCAGTATGTCCAGGGGAGAGCGCGAACGCAGTCCCCCACTACCATAAATTATGCAGTCGAGATTCCCACATTTGGGGAATTCGCAGGGGTCAGCACAACCGGAGTGCAATGGCCGAGGCATGCCCTGGGTGAACCACCTTCCTGATCATGGTGTCTCCCCTGCCAGGTAAGTATGAGTCCCCAGGCCTCCAGTCAGAGGCTACCCTATCCCTCTTTGCCGTCCTCATCAACGGTGACCCCCTCCCCCATCCCAAGCAAAGGAAGGGCGTGTCCCTTCCATTACTTGACTGCGATTTCCGTGACCATGCCTTCAAGCCGGCAAACTGCCAAGCACCTACAGGTGCTGGTCGTATGATTAGAATGTCATCAAAAAGTTGATTTCTTTCACTAATTCCTTTCAAAAAGTCAAACTTGTATATTATGTACATTGCACACAGACTGATATATTTCAAATGTTTATTTCTTTTAATTTTGATGATTATAACTGACAACTAAGGAAAATCCCAAATCCGGTATCTCACCAAATTTAGAATATTACTTAAGACCAATACAAAGAAAGGATTTTTAGAAATCTTGGCCAACTGAAAACTATAAACATGAAAAGTATGAGCGTGTGCAGCACTCAATACTTAGTTGGGGCTCCTTTTGCCTGAATTACTGCAGCAATGCGGCGTGGCATGGAGTCGATCGGTCTGTGGCACTGCTCAGGTGTTATGAGAGCCCAGGTTGCTCTGATAGTGGCCTTCAGCTCTTCTTAATTGTTGGGTCTGGCATATGGCATCTTCCTCTTCACAATACCCCGTAGATTTTCTATGGGGTTAAGGTCAGGCTTCACCAATTCTTCAGCATCTTTCTTCAACAACACACGAATCGTATTCCTCAACCGCACCATCAAGGCCGACTCTCTTTCGTCGTTCCCCGACATAACTCCTGGGTAAGATACTACACTTGATCTTAGCCAAAAGGCCGAGAAGCGATGCCGTTGCCAAGCAGTGGGGGCAGAGCCGTCAAAGGCGACGCCCATCTGGGCCGCGGTGGGTTTCGTACTTTGCCTCTAGGACCACTGCTGTCGATCAGATCGTTTGTTAAATAGTGGAGATGATTTGAAACAACCTGCTTTCGCGAACTGGTCCTAGGTTTTTCCATCGACCTCCACAAAAGCACCGCAGTACAATTCTCTGGACTCCCTAGGTCGTTCTTGATCAGGAGGGGGGGGGGGGGGAAAAAGCTCAACTTTAACATTTGGATAGTGTGACGAGTCCCTCGTTCTTCCTGCTACGGCCGGCCAGTGGGTGTGGCTGGGAGACTCATCAAGTGAACCATGTACACCCGTGCTTCCCTCTATAAAGCTTGGGCTTTGTTTGGCGTGGTGTGTTGCTTGCTCCTGGGTGCTTTGGTTTTGATTTTGGTCTTTGTTTATTTTGAGTTCCTTATTCATTTAAATGTGGTTCTGTCTGATGTTTGGTTATTGATGTGTCTGACAGAAATTGTGTTTGGTTTTGTTGATTTCTTGTTTCATATATTTTCTTATTTATGCTGATAAATCTCTTTTCGTTGCAACCTACCAAGCTGCCTATGTCCTCCGTTTCATTTGTCACGGCTTTGAGCCGGTCGTGACAATAGCGACCACGGGGTCATTTAGAAAACGGCCGTGGTCGAGTGCCCCCAAAAGCCTGTCGTCCCTGAAGGAAAACTCAGAACTTTGCGAAACCAGGCGAGCGCACGCAACACCCGATTCCATAAAAGGGGCGTGCAAACACACACGGAGCCACAGACAACGCTACGACTGTTAGAAACCACAGGTTCTCTCGGCACCACCTAATCTTCTTTCAACCAGTATGTCCAGGGGAGAGCGCGAACGCAGTCCCCCACTACCATAAATTATGCAGTCGAGATTCCCACATTTGGGGAATTCGCAGGGGTCAGCACAACCGGAGTGCAATGGCCGAGCCTCGCCCTGGGTGAACCACCTTCCTGATCATGGTGTCTCCCCTGCCAGGTAAGTATGAGTCCCCAGGCCTCCAGTCAGAGGCTACCCTATCCCTCTTTGCCGTCCTCATCAACGGTGACCCCCTCCCCCACCCCAAGCAAAGGAAGGGCGTGTCCCTTCCATTACTTGACTGCGATTTCCGTGACCATGCCTTCAAGCCGGCAAACTGCCAAGCACCTACAGGTGCTGGTCGTATGATTAGAATGTCATCAAAAAGTTGATTTCTTTCACTAATTCCTTTCAAAAAGTCAAACTTGTATATTATGTACATTGCACACAGACTGATATATTTCAAATGTTTATTTCTTTTAATTTTGATGATTATAACTGACAACTAAGGAAAATCCCAAATCCGGTATCTCAGCAAATTTAGAATATTACTTAAGACCAATACAAAGAAAGGATTTTTAGAAATCTTGGCCAACTGAAAACTATAAACATGAAAAGTATGAGCGTGTGCAGCACTCAATACTTAGTTGGGGCTCCTTTTGCCTGAATTACTGCAGCAATGCGGCGTGGCATGGAGTCGATCGGTCTGTGGCACTGCTCAGGTGTTATGAGAGCCCAGGTTGCTCTGATAGTGGCCTTCAGCTCTTCTTAATTGTTGGGTCTGGCATATGGCATCTTCCTCTTCACAATACCCCGTAGATTTTCTATGGGGTTAAGGTCAGGCGAGTTTGCTGGCCAATTAAGAACAGGGATACCATGGTCCTTAAACCGGGTACTGGTAGCTTTGGCACTGTGTGCAGGTGCCAAGTCCTGTTGGGAAATGAAATCTGCATCTCCATAAAGTTGGTCAGCAGCAGGAAGCATGAAGTGCTCTAAAACTTCCTGGTATACGGCTGCGTTGACCTTGGACCTCAGAAAACACAGTGGGCCAACACCAGCAGATGACATGGCACCCCAAACCATCACTGACTGTGGAAACTTTAGGCTGGCCCTCAAGCGACGTGGATTGTGTGCCTCTCCTCTCTTCCTCCAGACTCTGGGACCCCGATTTCCAAAGGAAATGCCAAATTGACTTTCATCAGAGAACGTAACTTTGGACCACTCAGCAGCAGTCCAGTCCTTTTTGTCGAGGCGCCTCTGACGCTGTCTGTTGTTCAAGAGTGGCTTGACACAAGGAACGAGACAGCTGAAAACCATGTCTTGCATACGTCTGTGCGTAGGGGTTCTTGAAGCACTGACTCCAGCTGCAGTCCACTCTTTGTGAATCTCCCCCACATTTTTGAATGGGTTCTGTTTCACAGTCCTCTCCAGGGTGCGGTTATCCCTATTGCTAGTACACTTTTTTTCTACCACATCTTTTCCTTCCCTTCGCCTCTCTATTAATGTGCTTGGACACAGAGCTCTGCGAACAGCCAGCCTCTTTTGCAATGACCTTTTGTGTCTTGGCCTCCTTGTGCAAGGTGTCAGTGGTCGTCTTTTGGACAACTGTCAAGTCAGCAGTCTTCCCCATGACTGTGTAGCCTACAGAACTAGACTGAGAGACCATTTAAAGGCCTTTGCAGGTGTTTTGAGTTAATTAGCTGATAAGAGTGTGTGGCACCAGGTGTCTTCAATATTGAACCTTTTCACAATATTCTAATTTTCTGAGATAGTGACTTTGGGATTTTCCATAGTTGTCAGCTATACTCATCAAAATGAAAAGAAATAAACATGTGAAACCTCTCAGTCTGTGTGTAATGAATGAATATGATATATACAAGTTTCACTTTTTGAAAGGAATTAGTGAAATAAATCAACTTTTTGATGACATTCTAATTATATGACCAGCACCTGTACACGAGCTGCGGTCCTTTAGACCAGTGGTTCCCATCAGTCAGGCGTGTTTGATTAGATGTCTCCCTGATCAAACACACCCGATCCAACTCATCAGCTCGTTGGTAAAGACTCCAAGACCTCAGACGGGCGCATCAGACAAGAGTGACATTCAAGACGTGCAGTGCTGGTTTGGGAACCGCTGCTTTGGAACAACGGCGACCGTTTCATAAGGGTGCGAGACGGTGCCACCCTGCCAGCCACCCCACCGCAGGTACATAGAGACTCCTTGTGAAGCTCCAGCGACATTCCCTCTGCTATTAACCACAACGATTTGCAGTCCCCCAAAAGGGGAAGCACACCGTTCCTGGAGACACTGCAATACCAGGTCGATGCGTGGAGTGGACGGAGCAAGCCCCGGTTCCGGCTCCATGAGCCAAAAATCCATTTAATATGTAGTCCCCAGATAGGGGACGTATCAGATATTAAACTGATAAGAACAGATACTACACTTGATCTTAGCCAAAAGGCCGAGAAGCGATGCCGTTGCCAAGCAGTGGGGGCAGAGCCGGCAAAGGCGACGCCCATCTGGGCCGCGGTGGGTTTCGTACTTTGCCTCTAGGACCACTGCTGTCGATCAGATCGTTTGTTAAATAGTGGAGATGATTTGAAACAACCTGCTTTCGCGAACTGGTCCTAGGTTTTTCCATCGACCTCCACAAAAGCACCGCAGTACAATTCTCTGGACTCCCTAGGTCGTTCTTGATCAGGAGGGGGGGAAAAAAAAAAAAAGCTCAACTTTAACATTTGGATAGTGTGACGAGTCCCTCGTTCTTCCTGCTACGGCCGGCCAGTGGGTGTGGCTGGGAGACTCATCAAGTGAACCATGTACACCCGTGCTTCCCTCTATAAAGCTTGGGCTTTGTTTGGCGTGGTGTGTTGCTTGCTCCTGGGTGCTTTGGTTTTGATTTTGGTCTTTGTTTATTTTGAGTTCCTTATTCATTTAAATGTGGTTCTGTCTGATGTTTGGTTATTGATGTGTCTGACAGAAATTGTGTTTGGTTTTGTTGATTTCTGCTTTCATATATTTTCTTATTTATGCTGATAAATCTCTTTTCATTGCAACCTACCAAGCTGCCTATGTCCTCCGTTTCATTTGTCACGGCTTTGAGCCGGTCGTGACACTAGCGACCACGGGGTCATTTAGAAAACGGCCATGGTCGAGTGCCCCCAAAAGCCTGTCGTCCCTGAAGGAAAACTCAGAACTTTGCGAAACCAGGCGAGCGCACGCAACACCCGATTCCATAAAAGGGGCGTGCAAACACACACGGAGCCACAGACAACGCTACGACTGTTAGAAACCACAGGTTCTCTCGGCACCACCTAATCTTCTTTCAACCAGTATGTCCAGGGGAGAGCGCGAACGCAGTCCCCCACTACCATAAATTATGCAGTCGAGATTCCCACATTTGGGGAATTCGCAGGGGTCAGCACAACCGGAGTGCAATGGCCGAGCCTCGCCCTGGGTGAACCACCTTCCTGATCATGGTGTCTCCCCTGCCAGGTAAGTATGAGTCCCCAGGCCTCCAGTCAGAGGCTACCCTATCCCTCTTTGCCGTCCTCATCAACGGTGACCCCCTCCCCCACCCCAAGCAAAGGAAGGGCGTGTCCCTTCCATTACTTGACTGCGATTTCCGTGACCATGCCTTCAAGCCGGCAAACTGCCAAGCACCTACAGGTGCTGGTCGTATGATTAGAATGTCATCAAAAAGTTGATTTCTTTCACTAATTCCTTTCAAAAAGTCAAACTTGTATATTATGTACATTGCACACAGACTGATATATTTCAAATGTTTATTTCTTTTAATTTTGATGATTATAACTGACAACTAAGGAAAATCCCAAATCCGGTATCTCAGCAAATTTAGAATATTACTTAAGACCAATACAAAGAAAGGATTTTTAGAAATCTTGGCCAACTGAAAACTATAAACATGAAAAGTATGAGCGTGTGCAGCACTCAATACTTAGTTGGGGCTCCTTTTGCCTGAATTACTGCAGCAATGCGGCGTGGCATGGAGTCGATCGGTCTGTGGCACTGCTCAGGTGTTATGAGAGCCCAGGTTGCTCTGATAGTGGCCTTCAGCTCTTCTTAATTGTTGGGTCTGGCATATGGCATCTTCCTCTTCACAATACCCCGTAGATTTTCTATGGGGTTAAGGTCAGGCGAGTTTGCTGGCCAATTAAGAACAGGGATACCATGGTCCTTAAACCGGGTACTGGTAGCTTTGGCACTGTGTGCAGGTGCCAAGTCCTGTTGGGAAATGAAATCTGCATCTCCATAAAGTTGGTCAGCAGCAGGAAGCATGAAGTGCTCTAAAACTTCCTGGTATACGGCTGCGTTGACCTTGGACCTCAGAAAACACAGTGGGCCAACACCAGCAGATGACATGGCACCCCAAACCATCACTGACTGTGGAAACTTTAGGCTGGCCCTCAAGCGACGTGGATTGTGTGCCTCTCCTCTCTTCCTCCAGACTCTGGGACCCCGATTTCCAAAGGAAATGCCAAATTGACTTTCATCAGAGAACGTAACTTTGGACCACTCAGCAGCAGTCCAGTCCTTTTTGTCGAGGCGCCTCTGACGCTGTCTGTTGTTCAAGAGTGGCTTGACACAAGGAACGAGACAGCTGAAAACCATGTCTTGCATACGTCTGTGCGTAGGGGTTCTTGAAGCACTGACTCCAGCTGCAGTCCACTCTTTGTGAATCTCCCCCACATTTTTGAATGGGTTCTGTTTCACAGTCCTCTCCAGGGTGCGGTTATCCCTATTGCTAGTACACTTTTTTTTCTACCACATCTTTTCCTTCCCTTCGCCTCTCTATTAATGTGCTTGGACACAGAGCTCTGCGAACAGCCAGCCTCTTTTGCAATGACCTTTTGTGTCTTGGCCTCCTTGTGCAAGGTGTCAGTGGTCGTCTTTTGGACAACTGTCAAGTCAGCAGTCTTCCCCATGACTGTGTAGCCTACAGAACTAGACTGAGAGACCATTTAAAGGCCTTTGCAGGTGTTTTGAGTTAATTAGCTGATAAGAGTGTGTGGCACCAGGTGTCTTCAATATTGAACCTTTTCACAATATTCTAATTTTCTGAGATAGTGACTTTGGGATTTTCCATAGTTGTCAGCTATACTCATCAAAATGAAAAGAAATAAACATGTGAAACCTCTCAGTCTGTGTGTAATGAATGAATATGATATATACAAGTTTCACTTTTTGAAAGGAATTAGTGAAATAAATCAACTTTTTGATGACATTCTAATTATATGACCAGCACCTGTACACGAGCTGCGGTCCTTTAGACCAGTGGTTCCCATCAGTCAGGCGTGTTTGATTAGATGTCTCCCTGATCAAACACACCCGATCCAACTCATCAGCTCGTTGGTAAAGACTCCAAGACCTCAGACGGGCGCATCAGACAAGAGTGACATTCAAGACGTGCAGTGCTGGTTTGGGAACCGCTGCTTTGGAACAACGGCGACCGTTTCATAAGGGTGCGAGACGGTGCCACCCTGCCAGCCACCCCACCGCAGGTACATAGAGACTCCTTGTGAAGCTCCAGCGACATTCCCTCTGCTATTAACCACAACGATTTGCAGTCCCCCAAAAGGGGAAGCACACCGTTCCTGGAGACACTGCAATACCAGGTCGATGCGTGGAGTGGACGGAGCAAGCCCCGGTTCCGGCTCCATGAGCCAAAAATCCATTTAATATGTAGTCCCCAGATAGGGGACGTATCAGATATTAAACTGATAAGAACAGATACTACACTTGATCTTAGCCAAAAGGCCGAGAAGCGATGCCGTTGCCAAGCAGTGGGGGCAGAGCCGGCAAAGGCGACGCCCATCTGGGCCGCGGTGGGTTTCGTACTTTGCCTCTAGGACCACTGCTGTCGATCAGATCGTTTGTTAAATAGTGGAGATGATTTGAAACAACCTGCTTTCGCGAACTGGTCCTAGGTTTTTCCATCGACCTCCACAAAAGCACCGCAGTACAATTCTCTGGACTCCCTAGGTCGTTCTTGATCAGGAGGGGGGAAAAAAAAAAGCTCAACTTTAACATTTGGATAGTGTGACGAGTCCCTCGTTCTTCCTGCTACGGCCGGCCAGTGGGTGTGGCTGGGAGACTCATCAAGTGAACCATGTACACCCGTGCTTCCCTCTATAAAGCTTGGGCTTTGTTTGGCGTGGTGTGTTGCTTGCTCCTGGGTGCTTTGGTTTTGATTTTGGTCTTTGTTTATTTTGAGTTCCTTATTCATTTAAATGTGGTTCTGTCTGATGTTTGGTTATTGATGTGTCTGACAGAAATTGTGTTTGGTTTTGTTGATTTCTTGTTTCATATATTTTCTTATTTATGCTGATAAATCTCTTTTCGTTGCAACCTACCAAGCTGCCTATGTCCTCCGTTTCATTTGTCACGGCTTTGAGCCGGTCGTGACAATAGCGACCACGGGGTCATTTAGAAAACGGCCGTGGTCGAGTGCCCCCAAAAGCCTGTCGTCCCTGAAGGAAAACTCAGAACTTTGCGAAACCAGGCGAGCGCACGCAACACCCGATTCCATAAAAGGGGCGTGCAAACACACACGGAGCCACAGACAACGCTACGACTGTTAGAAACCACAGGTTCTCTCGGCACCACCTAATCTTCTTTCAACCAGTATGTCCAGGGGAGAGCGCGAACGCAGTCCCCCACTACCATAAATTATGCAGTCGAGATTCCCACATTTGGGGAATTCGCAGGGGTCAGCACAACCGGAGTGCAATGGCCGAGCCTCGCCCTGGGTGAACCACCTTCCTGATCATGGTGTCTCCCCTGCCAGGTAAGTATGAGTCCCCAGGCCTCCAGTCAGAGGCTACCCTATCCCTCTTTGCCGTCCTCATCAACGGTGACCCCCTCCCCCACCCCAAGCAAAGGAAGGGCGTGTCCCTTCCATTACTTGACTGCGATTTCCGTGACCATGCCTTCAAGCCGGCAAACTGCCAAGCACCTACAGGTGCTGGTCGTATGATTAGAATGTCATCAAAAAGTTGATTTCTTTCACTAATTCCTTTCAAAAAGTCAAACTTGTATATTATGTACATTGCACACAGACTGATATATTTCAAATGTTTATTTCTTTTAATTTTGATGATTATAACTGACAACTAAGGAAAATCCCAAATCCGGTATCTCAGCAAATTTAGAATATTACTTAAGACCAATACAAAGAAAGGATTTTTAGAAATCTTGGCCAACTGAAAACTATAAACATGAAAAGTATGAGCGTGTGCAGCACTCAATACTTAGTTGGGGCTCCTTTTGCCTGAATTACTGCAGCAATGCGGCGTGGCATGGAGTCGATCGGTCTGTGGCACTGCTCAGGTGTTATGAGAGCCCAGGTTGCTCTGATAGTGGCCTTCAGCTCTTCTTAATTGTTGGGTCTGGCATATGGCATCTTCCTCTTCACAATACCCCGTAGATTTTCTATGGGGTTAAGGTCAGGCGAGTTTGCTGGCCAATTAAGAACAGGGATACCATGGTCCTTAAACCGGGTACTGGTAGCTTTGGCACTGTGTGCAGGTGCCAAGTCCTGTTGGGAAATGAAATCTGCATCTCCATAAAGTTGGTCAGCAGCAGGAAGCATGAAGTGCTCTAAAACTTCCTGGTATACGGCTGCGTTGACCTTGGACCTCAGAAAACACAGTGGGCCAACACCAGCAGATGACATGGCACCCCAAACCATCACTGACTGTGGAAACTTTAGGCTGGCCCTCAAGCGACGTGGATTGTGTGCCTCTCCTCTCTTCCTCCAGACTCTGGGACCCCGATTTCCAAAGGAAATGCCAAATTGACTTTCATCAGAGAACGTAACTTTGGACCACTCAGCAGCAGTCCAGTCCTTTTTGTCGAGGCGCCTCTGACGCTGTCTGTTGTTCAAGAGTGGCTTGACACAAGGAACGAGACAGCTGAAAACCATGTCTTGCATACGTCTGTGCGTAGGGGTTCTTGAAGCACTGACTCCAGCTGCAGTCCACTCTTTGTGAATCTCCCCCACATTTTTGAATGGGTTCTGTTTCACAGTCCTCTCCAGGGTGCGGTTATCCCTATTGCTAGTACACTTTTTTTCTACCACATCTTTTCCTTCCCTTCGCCTCTCTATTAATGTGCTTGGACACAGAGCTCTGCGAACAGCCAGCCTCTTTTGCAATGACCTTTTGTGTCTTGGCCTCCTTGTGCAAGGTGTCAGTGGTCGTCTTTTGGACAACTGTCAAGTCAGCAGTCTTCCCCATGACTGTGTAGCCTACAGAACTAGACTGAGAGACCATTTAAAGGCCTTTGCAGGTGTTTTGAGTTAATTAGCTGATAAGAGTGTGTGGCACCAGGTGTCTTCAATATTGAACCTTTTCACAATATTCTAATTTTCTGAGATAGTGACTTTGGGATTTTCCATAGTTGTCAGCTATACTCATCAAAATGAAAAGAAATAAACATGTGAAACCTCTCAGTCTGTGTGTAATGAATGAATATGATATATACAAGTTTCACTTTTTGAAAGGAATTAGTGAAATAAATCAACTTTTTGATGACATTCTAATTATATGACCAGCACCTGTACACGAGCTGCGGTCCTTTAGACCAGTGGTTCCCATCAGTCAGGCGTGTTTGATTAGATGTCTCCCTGATCAAACACACCCGATCCAACTCATCAGCTCGTTGGTAAAGACTCCAAGACCTCAGACGGGCGCATCAGACAAGAGTGACATTCAAGACGTGCAGTGCTGGTTTGGGAACCGCTGCTTTGGAACAACGGCGACCGTTTCATAAGGGTGCGAGACGGTGCCACCCTGCCAGCCACCCCACCGCAGGTACATAGAGACTCCTTGTGAAGCTCCAGCGACATTCCCTCTGCTATTAACCACAACGATTTGCAGTCCCCCAAAAGGGGAAGCACACCGTTCCTGGAGACACTGCAATACCAGGTCGATGCGTGGAGTGGACGGAGCAAGCCCCGGTTCCGGCTCCATGAGCCAAAAATCCATTTAATATGTAGTCCCCAGATAGGGGACGTATCAGATATTAAACTGATAAGAACAGATACTACACTTGATCTTAGCCAAAAGGCCGAGAAGCGATGCCGTTGCCAAGCAGTGGGGGCAGAGCCGGCAAAGGCGACGCCCATCTGGGCCGCGGTGGGTTTCGTACTTTGCCTCTAGGACCACTGCTGTCGATCAGATCGTTTGTTAAATAGTGGAGATGATTTGAAACAACCTGCTTTCGCGAACTGGTCCTAGGTTTTTCCATCGACCTCCACAAAAGCACCGCAGTACAATTCTCTGGACTCCCTAGGTCGTTCTTGATCAGGAGGGGGGGGAAAAAAAAAAGCTCAACTTTAACATTTGGATAGTGTGACGAGTCCCTCGTTCTTCCTGCTACGGCCGGCCAGTGGGTGTGGCTGGGAGACTCATCAAGTGAACCATGTACACCCGTGCTTCCCTCTATAAAGCTTGGGCTTTGTTTGGCGTGGTGTGTTGCTTGCTCCTGGGTGCTTTGGTTTTGATTTTGGTCTTTGTTTATTTTGAGTTCCTTATTCATTTAAATGTGGTTCTGTCTGATGTTTGGTTATTGATGTGTCTGACAGAAATTGTGTTTGGTTTTGTTGATTTCTTGTTTCATATATTTTCTTATTTATGCTGATAAATCTCTTTTCGTTGCAACCTACCAAGCTGCCTATGTCCTCCGTTTCATTTGTCACGGCTTTGAGCCGGTCGTGACAATAGCGACCACGGGGTCATTTAGAAAACGGCCGTGGTCGAGTGCCCCCAAAAGCCTGTCGTCCCTGAAGGAAAACTCAGAACTTTGCGAAACCAGGCGAGCGCACGCAACACCCGATTCCATAAAAGGGGCGTGCAAACACACACGGAGCCACAGACAACGCTACGACTGTTAGAAACCACAGGTTCTCTCGGCACCACCTAATCTTCTTTCAACCAGTATGTCCAGGGGAGAGCGCGAACGCAGTCCCCCACTACCATAAATTATGCAGTCGAGATTCCCACATTTGGGGAATTCGCAGGGGTCAGCACAACCGGAGTGCAATGGCCGAGCCTCGCCCTGGGTGAACCACCTTCCTGATCATGGTGTCTCCCCTGCCAGGTAAGTATGAGTCCCCAGGCCTCCAGTCAGAGGCTACCCTATCCCTCTTTGCCGTCCTCATCAACGGTGACCCCCTCCCCCACCCCAAGCAAAGGAAGGGCGTGTCCCTTCCATTACTTGACTGCGATTTCCGTGACCATGCCTTCAAGCCGGCAAACTGCCAAGCACCTACAGGTGCTGGTCGTATGATTAGAATGTCATCAAAAAGTTGATTTCTTTCACTAATTCCTTTCAAAAAGTCAAACTTGTATATTATGTACATTGCACACAGACTGATATATTTCAAATGTTTATTTCTTTTAATTTTGATGATTATAACTGACAACTAAGGAAAATCCCAAATCCGGTATCTCAGCAAATTTAGAATATTACTTAAGACCAATACAAAGAAAGGATTTTTAGAAATCTTGGCCAACTGAAAACTATAAACATGAAAAGTATGAGCGTGTGCAGCACTCAATACTTAGTTGGGGCTCCTTTTGCCTGAATTACTGCAGCAATGCGGCGTGGCATGGAGTCGATCGGTCTGTGGCACTGCTCAGGTGTTATGAGAGCCCAGGTTGCTCTGATAGTGGCCTTCAGCTCTTCTTAATTGTTGGGTCTGGCATATGGCATCTTCCTCTTCACAATACCCCGTAGATTTTCTATGGGGTTAAGGTCAGGCGAGTTTGCTGGCCAATTAAGAACAGGGATACCATGGTCCTTAAACCGGGTACTGGTAGCTTTGGCACTGTGTGCAGGTGCCAAGTCCTGTTGGGAAATGAAATCTGCATCTCCATAAAGTTGGTCAGCAGCAGGAAGCATGAAGTGCTCTAAAACTTCCTGGTATACGGCTGCGTTGACCTTGGACCTCAGAAAACACAGTGGGCCAACACCAGCAGATGACATGGCACCCCAAACCATCACTGACTGTGGAAACTTTAGGCTGGCCCTCAAGCGACGTGGATTGTGTGCCTCTCCTCTCTTCCTCCAGACTCTGGGACCCCGATTTCCAAAGGAAATGCCAAATTGACTTTCATCAGAGAACGTAACTTTGGACCACTCAGCAGCAGTCCAGTCCTTTTTGTCGAGGCGCCTCTGACGCTGTCTGTTGTTCAAGAGTGGCTTGACACAAGGAACGAGACAGCTGAAAACCATGTCTTGCATACGTCTGTGCGTAGGGGTTCTTGAAGCACTGACTCCAGCTGCAGTCCACTCTTTGTGAATCTCCCCCACATTTTTGAATGGGTTCTGTTTCACAGTCCTCTCCAGGGTGCGGTTATCCCTATTGCTAGTACACTTTTTTCTACCACATCTTTTCCTTCCCTTCGCCTCTCTATTAATGTGCTTGGACACAGAGCTCTGCGAACAGCCAGCCTCTTTTGCAATGACCTTTTGTGTCTTGGCCTCCTTGTGCAAGGTGTCAGTGGTCGTCTTTTGGACAACTGTCAAGTCAGCAGTCTTCCCCATGACTGTGTAGCCTACAGAACTAGACTGAGAGACCATTTAAAGGCCTTTGCAGGTGTTTTGAGTTAATTAGCTGATAAGAGTGTGTGGCACCAGGTGTCTTCAATATTGAACCTTTTCACAATATTCTAATTTTCTGAGATAGTGACTTTGGGATTTTCCATAGTTGTCAGCTATACTCATCAAAATGAAAAGAAATAAACATGTGAAACCTCTCAGTCTGTGTGTAATGAATGAATATGATATATACAAGTTTCACTTTTTGAAAGGAATTAGTGAAATAAATCAACTTTTTGATGACATTCTAATTATATGACCAGCACCTGTACACGAGCTGCGGTCCTTTAGACCAGTGGTTCCCATCAGTCAGGCGTGTTTGATTAGATGTCTCCCTGATCAAACACACCCGATCCAACTCATCAGCTCGTTGGTAAAGACTCCAAGACCTCAGACGGGCGCATCAGACAAGAGTGACATTCAAGACGTGCAGTGCTGGTTTGGGAACCGCTGCTTTGGAACAACGGCGACCGTTTCATAAGGGTGCGAGACGGTGCCACCCTGCCAGCCACCCCACCGCAGGTACATAGAGACTCCTTGTGAAGCTCCAGCGACATTCCCTCTGCTATTAACCACAACGATTTGCAGTCCCCCAAAAGGGGAAGCACACCGTTCCTGGAGACACTGCAATACCAGGTCGATGCGTGGAGTGGACGGAGCAAGCCCCGGTTCCGGCTCCATGAGCCAAAAATCCATTTAATATGTAGTCCCCAGATAGGGGACGTATCAGATATTAAACTGATAAGAACAGATACTACACTTGATCTTAGCCAAAAGGCCGAGAAGCGATGCCGTTGCCAAGCAGTGGGGGCAGAGCCGGCAAAGGCGACGCCCATCTGGGCCGCGGTGGGTTTCGTACTTTGCCTCTAGGACCACTGCTGTCGATCAGATCGTTTGTTAAATAGTGGAGATGATTTGAAACAACCTGCTTTCGCGAACTGGTCCTAGGTTTTTCCATCGACCTCCACAAAAGCACCGCAGTACAATTCTCTGGACTCCCTAGGTCGTTCTTGATCAGGAGGGGGGAAAAAAAAAAAGCTCAACTTTAACATTTGGATAGTGTGACGAGTCCCTCGTTCTTCCTGCTACGGCCGGCCAGTGGGTGTGGCTGGGAGACTCATCAAGTGAACCATGTACACCCGTGCTTCCCTCTATAAAGCTTGGGCTTTGTTTGGCGTGGTGTGTTGCTTGCTCCTGGGTGCTTTGGTTTTGATTTTGGTCTTTGTTTATTTTGAGTTCCTTATTCATTTAAATGTGGTTCTGTCTGATGTTTGGTTATTGATGTGTCTGACAGAAATTGTGTTTGGTTTTGTTGATTTCTTGTTTCATATATTTTCTTATTTATGCTGATAAATCTCTTTTCGTTGCAACCTACCAAGCTGCCTATGTCCTCCGTTTCATTTGTCACGGCTTTGAGCCGGTCGTGACAATAGCGACCACGGGGTCATTTAGAAAACGGCCGTGGTCGAGTGCCCCCAAAAGCCTGTCGTCCCTGAAGGAAAACTCAGAACTTTGCGAAACCAGGCGAGCGCACGCAACACCCGATTCCATAAAAGGGGCGTGCAAACACACACGGAGCCACAGACAACGCTACGACTGTTAGAAACCACAGGTTCTCTCGGCACCACCTAATCTTCTTTCAACCAGTATGTCCAGGGGAGAGCGCGAACGCAGTCCCCCACTACCATAAATTATGCAGTCGAGATTCCCACATTTGGGGAATTCGCAGGGGTCAGCACAACCGGAGTGCAATGGCCGAGCCTCGCCCTGGGTGAACCACCTTCCTGATCATGGTGTCTCCCCTGCCAGGTAAGTATGAGTCCCCAGGCCTCCAGTCAGAGGCTACCCTATCCCTCTTTGCCGTCCTCATCAACGGTGACCCCCCTCCCCCACCCCAAGCAAAGGAAGGGCGTGTCCCTTCCATTACTTGACTGCGATTTCCGTGACCATGCCTTCAAGCCGGCAAACTGCCAAGCACCTACAGGTGCTGGTCGTATGATTAGAATGTCATCAAAAAGTTGATTTCTTTCACTAATTCCTTTCAAAAAGTCAAACTTGTATATTATGTACATTGCACACAGACTGATATATTTCAAATGTTTATTTCTTTTAATTTTGATGATTATAACTGACAACTAAGGAAAATCCCAAATCCGGTATCTCAGCAAATTTAGAATATTACTTAAGACCAATACAAAGAAAGGATTTTTAGAAATCTTGGCCAACTGAAAACTATAAACATGAAAAGTATGAGCGTGTGCAGCACTCAATACTTAGTTGGGGCTCCTTTTGCCTGAATTACTGCAGCAATGCGGCGTGGCATGGAGTCGATCGGTCTGTGGCACTGCTCAGGTGTTATGAGAGCCCAGGTTGCTCTGATAGTGGCCTTCAGCTCTTCTTAATTGTTGGGTCTGGCATATGGCATCTTCCTCTTCACAATACCCCGTAGATTTTCTATGGGGTTAAGGTCAGGCGAGTTTGCTGGCCAATTAAGAACAGGGATACCATGGTCCTTAAACCGGGTACTGGTAGCTTTGGCACTGTGTGCAGGTGCCAAGTCCTGTTGGGAAATGAAATCTGCATCTCCATAAAGTTGGTCAGCAGCAGGAAGCATGAAGTGCTCTAAAACTTCCTGGTATACGGCTGCGTTGACCTTGGACCTCAGAAAACACAGTGGGCCAACACCAGCAGATGACATGGCACCCCAAACCATCACTGACTGTGGAAACTTTAGGCTGGCCCTCAAGCGACGTGGATTGTGTGCCTCTCCTCTCTTCCTCCAGACTCTGGGACCCCGATTTCCAAAGGAAATGCCAAATTGACTTTCATCAGAGAACGTAACTTTGGACCACTCAGCAGCAGTCCAGTCCTTTTTGTCGAGGCGCCTCTGACGCTGTCTGTTGTTCAAGAGTGGCTTGACACAAGGAACGAGACAGCTGAAAACCATGTCTTGCATACGTCTGTGCGTAGGGGTTCTTGAAGCACTGACTCCAGCTGCAGTCCACTCTTTGTGAATCTCCCCCACATTTTTGAATGGGTTCTGTTTCACAGTCCTCTCCAGGGTGCGGTTATCCCTATTGCTAGTACACTTTTTTCTACCACATCTTTTCCTTCCCTTCGCCTCTCTATTAATGTGCTTGGACACAGAGCTCTGCGAACAGCCAGCCTCTTTTGCAATGACCTTTTGTGTCTTGGCCTCCTTGTGCAAGGTGTCAGTGGTCGTCTTTTGGACAACTGTCAAGTCAGCAGTCTTCCCCATGACTGTGTAGCCTACAGAACTAGACTGAGAGACCATTTAAAGGCCTTTGCAGGTGTTTTGAGTTAATTAGCTGATAAGAGTGTGTGGCACCAGGTGTCTTCAATATTGAACCTTTTCACAATATTCTAATTTTCTGAGATAGTGACTTTGGGATTTTCCATAGTTGTCAGCTATACTCATCAAAATGAAAAGAAATAAACATGTGAAACCTCTCAGTCTGTGTGTAATGAATGAATATGATATATACAAGTTTCACTTTTTGAAAGGAATTAGTGAAATAAATCAACTTTTTGATGACATTCTAATTATATGACCAGCACCTGTACACGAGCTGCGGTCCTTTAGACCAGTGGTTCCCATCAGTCAGGCGTGTTTGATTAGATGTCTCCCTGATCAAACACACCCGATCCAACTCATCAGCTCGTTGGTAAAGACTCCAAGACCTCAGACGGGCGCATCAGACAAGAGTGACATTCAAGACGTGCAGTGCTGGTTTGGGAACCGCTGCTTTGGAACAACGGCGACCGTTTCATAAGGGTGCGAGACGGTGCCACCCTGCCAGCCACCCCACCGCAGGTACATAGAGACTCCTTGTGAAGCTCCAGCGACATTCCCTCTGCTATTAACCACAACGATTTGCAGTCCCCCAAAAGGGGAAGCACACCGTTCCTGGAGACACTGCAATACCAGGTCGATGCGTGGAGTGGACGGAGCAAGCCCCGGTTCCGGCTCCATGAGCCAAAAATCCATTTAATATGTAGTCCCCAGATAGGGGACGTATCAGATATTAAACTGATAAGAACAGATTTTTTTTTTTTTTTTTTGAAAAGTTTTATTGTCACCATTTTCAATCTTTCACTTTTTCACACACATTTTCATTTTCGAGCACACATTTTTTTTTTTTTTTTAAAACAAGCAATAATAAGTAACGTCAGCCATTGTGTTTTGTCTTGTTTGTTTCAAGTCCATTTTGTGTGTGTGTTAAAATGTGTGGGCATCTTAAAAGTAAAATACAAAATTTAAAACAAGCATCTCGTTCTTTTTTCTCTAATAAAATCCAATTTCATTTGATAAAACACAATAAAAACAACAATTAATAGCCTTTAAAAGTCCTATGTTGTGCAAAACCGGGGGTGAGTCCTTAGCAAATTAGTCTTCACCCCACTCTCCAGAACAGGCACGTGAGATGCCACTTCATGGGCTCAGCGGAGATCCCCTCTCCTCCGGCCCGCTGGCCCGCTGTTCCCGTAGCCAGATTGGTGAGGGTGCATCTACGGGCGGCCAGGGCTGTTGGCGGCCGGGACCCTCTCCGTGCGACCCCGGCCCCCCCGTCCGAATATCGTCGTCCGGTACCCCTGCAGCATTGATGTTACCTTTAGCTCGCATGCATGGAGGGTCACCGTAACGCCCTTCCCTACCAGCAGGTTTCTGGTGGCCCAGATGGCATCCTTGATGACATTGAGGGTGAGCCAGAGCGAGGTGAATTTCTGTGCCGTCAAGTCCTTCAAGCCCCGGCCCACCCCAAGGATGGCGAGCTGGTACCCGAACTGGGCCCCACCCGCTGGTAGGCACGGGAAATACAGGGGGCCGGTTTTGGCCCACAGGTCCCGCGCAGCGCCGCACTCCCAGAGCAGGTGGTGGACGGTCTCCGGGGAATTGCAGCCGGACCGAGGGCAGGTGGGGTTTTTGGCCATGCTTCTGGAGTGCATAACTGCCCTGACCGGGAGGATCTCATGAGCCACCATCCACGATAAGTCCTTGTGCCTGTTCTGGAGAGCGGGGTGAGCAGCGTTCCTCCAAACTTGTTTGGCCTCACGTAATGTGAGGCCTGGAACTGGACTCACCGGTTCCCGGTCCTGCACAAGAGAGACAAGATGCTTGTGATTAGTTAAAATGGTGACATCTTCACTTTCTAAAAAGTATTTCTTTAAAAACTTTTTTATAAAACTGTACTCTTTAGGCAAGTTAAAAGACACTGGGGTTTTCAAGTCCACTGGTAAAATTTTCAATGTTCTTAGGTAAGACCCCATCCAAAATCGCGCCATTGCAGCCGTCTTGTTTTCTTTGGATGGGGTCATGGCATAACTAATGTGCAGGGCGGTGAAGCGGCTGCCTAAAAACAGGTGGGGGTCTGGGAGGCCTTTTCCACCATTCTCCGGCCTTTTCTTCACGATCTCCCTCTTCAGGCGCTCCCACTTAGACCCCCACAGGAAATAAAACACCGCCCTCTCCAGCTCCGCAAGGAATCGCCGAGGGGGACTAAAAACAGAACAGACAAGTAAAATTAGAGGTAAAATCACAGATTTAAAAATTAAAACCTTGCCCTCAAACGTCAACTGTCTTAGTCCCCAAAACCCCAGTCTTTGCCTAACTTTCCCTAACATGTCAGTCCAGTTTCCCCGTCCTCCACCCTCGCTGTCAAATTTTACTCCTAAAACTTTAAAATCGTTGTCTTTAAAAGTCAAGTCGAGTTCACCTGTGTCTATGTCTCCCCACGGCCCGAAGAGCTGGGCCTCGGACTTGTTCCTGTTAAGCTTAGCGCCCGAGGCCCGACCGTACCAGTCAGTCAAGTCCAAAGCTCTTCGTATGGATAAAACGTCCGTGGCTAAAAGAGTTACGTCGTCCATGTATAAAACACAGGTCGCCGTCAGTCCACCCGTCCCAGGCACGTCCAGTCCTTTGATCCATTTATCCCTTCTCAAGATCTGTGCCAGTGGCTCAATACAAGCCACATACAAAAGAGGAGATAAAGGACATCCTTGACGGACACCACTGTGGATATTCACAGATTTGGAAAGATGCCCGTTTACAAGGATTTTGCTGACTGTTCCCTTGTACAGCAGTCCCACCCAGGCTATAAATCTCTCTGGAAACCCCATTTTTTGCAGTACCTGAAAAAGGTACTGGTGCGAGACTCGGTCAAATGCTTTTTCAAAGTCTAAATTTAGCACCACTAGCCGAATATTTCTGTCTCTCGCATAACAGATGGAGTCTCTAATCAACACTAGGCTGTCTGTTATCTTCCTCCCTGGTACGGCACAGGCTTGATCCGGGTGGATCACGTCTTCTAAAACAGTCGACATTCGTTTGGCTAAAATTTTACTAAAAAGTTTGCAGTCAACATTTAAAAGAGAAATAGGTCGCCAATTCTTTAAGTCAGTCTTGTCTCCTTTTTTTCCCAGAAGCGTCACTATCCCTATTCTAAAGCTGTCAGGGAGTCTGTCGAGTGTGTCAAACTCTTTAAAAACTGTGAGTAAGTCGTGTGCTAAAATATCCCAAAACGTCACATAAAACTCTAGGGGTAGTCCGTCTAGTCCTGGGGATTTTCCCCGCTTAAAACCTCTAAGAGCTTCTTGCATTTCTAAAATAGTAAAATCTTGGGATAAAAGCGTGTGTTGTCCCTCCAACTTTTTCTCTATAAAAGACAACACTTCTTTTAAAATCTCACTGTTTGTTCCCTTAATACTGTATAAGTCCTCATAAAATGTTTCTATTTCATTTAAAATTTCCTTTGTCGTGTTTGACTCCCTCCCTCCTGTTTTTAAAGTTGTGATTGCCCCTCCCCGCGTTATGACCTTTTTAAAAAAGTACCTGGTACATTTTTCACCTTCCTCAATATCTCTTTCTTTACTTCTTAAAATAATTCCTTTGTTTTTTATTGTAGAACAGGTTGACATTTCTCTTTTTACTTCTTTTATTTCTTCACTAAAATCAAAACCATTATTAAAAAGATTAAAATACCTCTGTAATCGCTTCTGCAGCCCCATCATGCGGTTTTCTTCCTTTTTCTTTTTTTCCTTCCCTATCTTACTAAAAAACTCTTTTGTCCGTCCTTTAACCATCTCCCACCATTGTGCTCGTGTCTCATAGAAGTCTTGGAGAGTTTGCCATTGGCTAAACTGCTCCCTGTATTTTCTAACTACCTCCTCATCCTCTAACAGGGAGCAGTTTAGCTTCCACAAACCTCCACCTACCGTCACACCAACAGGAAGTGATAGAGTGCAGGACAGCATGGAGTGATCTGAAAAAAAGAGGGGGGTTAATCTAGCATCGGTTGGCGGGAAGTCACGTGTAAAAACATAGTCTATTCGAGAGGCTCTGGTACCATCACCATTAAACCAGGTGTAGCCCGCCTCTCTTTGATGCATTGTTCTAAAACAGTCAACTAATTTAAAATCTTTGACTAAACCTTGTAATAAAACCGATGTCTTGTCCACCCTAAAATCCTCTGTTGCCCTTTTCCTGTCTTTCTGAGTTAAAACACAATTAAAATCCCCTGCCACAACTAAGGGGACTCTGCCTAGCATGTGGGGCTGCAAGTCTTCTAAAAGTTCATACCTCTCGTTTTTTTCTGTAAAACCATATACATTAAGAACATTAAAATCTCTACCTAAAAAAGTCAGTTTTGCAAGAGTTGCCCGCCCGTCTCTCACCACTGTGCTACCCTTCACCAAGATATGGGGGTTATTAATTAAAATTGCAACACCATCGTTCTTGTTAGAATTTGACCCACTCCAAATGGAAGGGCCTTGAGTCCACAACTCCTCCCACCTCCTGTAACTTGTTAAAAAAGGTAAAGCACATTCTTGTAATAAAACGACATCTGACTTAAAAGACTTTAAAAAGGATAAAATGCTCTGTGCTCGTAAGATGGACTTCACACTTCTCACATTGATAGTGGAGAAAGTGAGTGCCATGAGCAGAATTAAAAGGTATGAACTTATCTTTTGTCTTGAGATTAAAAGGGAAACAGAATTACAGAGGCAGACATTAAAAACGGATTAAAATCATGTGTTGAACTGTGTCACTAGCTCCTATCTTAACCCAGGGGGCCCGGGATCAGGAGGGCAAGTGCCTGATTCCTCAAGAGCCACAGAGGGAAACTCTTGTGACTCTTTCGGTGTCGATGTTCTTAGCTTTATGTGCAAAAAGGACACTTCATTGGGGGATTCTGAGGGCCACATACGATCCAGATCTTCCGAGGGGGAACTATCTGGATGATGCGTTACCCTCAGCTTTTTCTCCTTTTCAAATAATGGAGATCCCGCAGGCCTTTTCTGCACCTGAGCATTTGGGAGTGTACAATCAGTCTCACTCCCACTTGAAACAGTTTGGAGGGAGGAATCGGTCTCCTCCTCACTCTCTGTTTCTTGGACTTTTCTGTCAGGGGAGGAGGGGACTTCCTCTCCCACCATGTCTGACTTTGCCTCTTTGGCCGCCCCACTTCCTCCTTCCTGTCCAGTCCCTGAGGTTGGCTGGAAATTCAAATTTCCCGCCAAAACCTCAGGCCCCGCCTCCTTGTCTCTTTGTTCCTCCATTTCCTCTTTTTGTGGGGCGGCCATCTTGTTTCCTTTCAACTTGTTGGCAAAACTCTTAGGGCAGTCTCTGTAGAGATGGTTTGTTTCTCCACAAAGATTGCACCGTCTGCCATTGGTACAATCATCAAAACTGTGACCAATTTCTCTACACTTCCCACATACTAACTCTTGGCATGCTTCAGCGAGATGCCCAACTCTGCCACACTTCCTGCACAGTTTAGGCATTCCTTGATAATGTATGTAGCCTCTGTTCTCTCCAAGCACAATCATGGAAGGCAGATGTTTCAGGCCCTGGTAGCCCCCAGCGTCTTCCCATTGTTTAATGGGAATTCGCCAGGAGCATGTCCAGATGCCATCTTCATCTAACACTTTGACAGGCTGGCCTCGAACAGTGCAAAATCTACCCAACCAGACACAAATATCATCTCCAGTCACTGTTTCATTAAACATCCTGACAATCACAGTTTTAAGTGTGTTATCCGATAGTTTCTCCACAGTGAACATGGAGAACTGGGCTTTAACTGAATCAAACCTTTGCCAAAAGTCATTAAGAAGGGCAGCAGTTTTAAAACTTACATCAAATCCTTTGTTCTGAGGCAGAGTCATCAAACAATTTAAATCATCACATTTAAAAGCTAAGGTCTTTTGGATCAGCTTCCTGGAAAAGTCCATGCGGGACATTCCCAGGAGCTTCCCCTCAACCTCCCTAAATAAACAGCGAACGCTGTGGTGCCTCCGCACGCCGGCACGGGCAGCCGACATGATGGAGACACCAACAGCCTAAAAACCTTAAAACAACAATAAATACAACAATAAATAACCAAATAAATAACTAAAAGACCTTACCTTAAAACTTGTTGGAGCTTGAAGCAGCAGATTTCAATATACCTCTCAAAAGTTGTGCGACTCGGGATATAAAAGATCTCGAGCCAAGTAACCTCCAAGAGGCGATCGCAGTCTCAACCGTCCAACCAGACACTTGATCTTAGCCAAAAGGCCGAGAAGCGATGCCGTTGCCAAGCAGTGGGGGCAGAGCCGGCAAAGGCGACGCCCATCTGGGCCGCGGTGGGTTTCGTACTTTGCCTCTAGGACCACTGCTGTCGATCAGATCGTTTGTTAAATAGTGGAGATGATTTGAAACAACCTGCTTTCGCGAACTGGTCCTAGGTTTTTCCATCGACCTCCACAAAAGCACCGCAGTACAATTCTCTGGACTCCCTAGGTCGTTCTTGATCAGGAGGGGGGGGAAAAAAAAAGCTCAACTTTAACATTTGGATAGTGTGACGAGTCCCTCGTTCTTCCTGCTACGGCCGGCCAGTGGGTGTGGCTGGGAGACTCATCAAGTGAACCATGTACACCCGTGCTTCCCTCTATAAAGCTTGGGCTTTGTTTGGCGTGGTGTGTTGCTTGCTCCTGGGTGCTTTGGTTTTGATTTTGGTCTTTGTTTATTTTGAGTTCCTTATTCATTTAAATGTGGTTCTGTCTGATGTTTGGTTATTGATGTGTCTGACAGAAATTGTGTTTGGTTTTGTTGATTTCTGGTTTCATATATTTTCTTATTTATGCTGATAAATCTCTTTTCGTTGCAACCTACCAAGCTGCCTATGTCCTCCGTTTCATTTGTCACGGCTTTGAGCCGGTCGTGACAATAGCGACCACGGGGTCATTTAGAAAACGGCCGTGGTCGAGTGCCCCCAAAAGCCTGTCGTCCCTGAAGGAAAACTCAGAACTTTGCGAAACCAGGCGAGCGCACGCAACACCCGATTCCATAAAAGGGGCGTGCAAACACACACGGAGCCACAGACAACGCTACGACTGTTAGAAACCACAGGTTCTCTCGGCACCACCTAATCTTCTTTCAACCAGTATGTCCAGGGGAGAGCGCGAACGCAGTCCCCCACTACCATAAATTATGCAGTCGAGATTCCCACATTTGGGGAATTCGCAGGGGTCAGCACAACCGGAGTGCAATGGCCGAGCCTCGCCCTGGGTGAACCACCTTCCTGATCATGGTGTCTCCCCTGCCAGGTAAGTATGAGTCCCCAGGCCTCCAGTCAGAGGCTACCCTATCCCTCTTTGCCGTCCTCATCAACGGTGACCCCCTCCCCCACCCCAAGCAAAGGAAGGGCGTGTCCCTTCCATTACTTGACTGCGATTTCCGTGACCATGCCTTCAAGCCGGCAAACTGCCAAGCACCTACAGGTGCTGGTCGTATGATTAGAATGTCATCAAAAAGTTGATTTCTTTCACTAATTCCTTTCAAAAAGTCAAACTTGTATATTATGTACATTGCACACAGACTGATATATTTCAAATGTTTATTTCTTTTAATTTTGATGATTATAACTGACAACTAAGGAAAATCCCAAATCCGGTATCTCAGCAAATTTAGAATATTACTTAAGACCAATACAAAGAAAGGATTTTTAGAAATCTTGGCCAACTGAAAACTATAAACATGAAAAGTATGAGCGTGTGCAGCACTCAATACTTAGTTGGGGCTCCTTTTGCCTGAATTACTGCAGCAATGCGGCGTGGCATGGAGTCGATCGGTCTGTGGCACTGCTCAGGTGTTATGAGAGCCCAGGTTGCTCTGATAGTGGCCTTCAGCTCTTCTTAATTGTTGGGTCTGGCATATGGCATCTTCCTCTTCACAATACCCCGTAGATTTTCTATGGGGTTAAGGTCAGGCGAGTTTGCTGGCCAATTAAGAACAGGGATACCATGGTCCTTAAACCGGGTACTGGTAGCTTTGGCACTGTGTGCAGGTGCCAAGTCCTGTTGGGAAATGAAATCTGCATCTCCATAAAGTTGGTCAGCAGCAGGAAGCATGAAGTGCTCTAAAACTTCCTGGTATACGGCTGCGTTGACCTTGGACCTCAGAAAACACAGTGGGCCAACACCAGCAGATGACATGGCACCCCAAACCATCACTGACTGTGGAAACTTTAGGCTGGCCCTCAAGCGACGTGGATTGTGTGCCTCTCCTCTCTTCCTCCAGACTCTGGGACCCCGATTTCCAAAGGAAATGCCAAATTGACTTTCATCAGAGAACGTAACTTTGGACCACTCAGCAGCAGTCCAGTCCTTTTTGTCGAGGCGCCTCTGACGCTGTCTGTTGTTCAAGAGTGGCTTGACACAAGGAACGAGACAGCTGAAAACCATGTCTTGCATACGTCTGTGCGTAGGGGTTCTTGAAGCACTGACTCCAGCTGCAGTCCACTCTTTGTGAATCTCCCCCACATTTTTGAATGGGTTCTGTTTCACAGTCCTCTCCAGGGTGCGGTTATCCCTATTGCTAGTACACTTTTTTTCTACCACATCTTTTCCTTCCCTTCGCCTCTCTATTAATGTGCTTGGACACAGAGCTCTGCGAACAGCCAGCCTCTTTTGCAATGACCTTTTGTGTCTTGGCCTCCTTGTGCAAGGTGTCAGTGGTCGTCTTTTGGACAACTGTCAAGTCAGCAGTCTTCCCCATGACTGTGTAGCCTACAGAACTAGACTGAGAGACCATTTAAAGGCCTTTGCAGGTGTTTTGAGTTAATTAGCTGATAAGAGTGTGTGGCACCAGGTGTCTTCAATATTGAACCTTTTCACAATATTCTAATTTTCTGAGATAGTGACTTTGGGATTTTCCATAGTTGTCAGCTATACTCATCAAAATGAAAAGAAATAAACATGTGAAACCTCTCAGTCTGTGTGTAATGAATGAATATGATATATACAAGTTTCACTTTTTGAAAGGAATTAGTGAAATAAATCAACTTTTTGATGACATTCTAATTATATGACCAGCACCTGTACACGAGCTGCGGTCCTTTAGACCAGTGGTTCCCATCAGTCAGGCGTGTTTGATTAGATGTCTCCCTGATCAAACACACCCGATCCAACTCATCAGCTCGTTGGTAAAGACTCCAAGACCTCAGACGGGCGCATCAGACAAGAGTGACATTCAAGACGTGCAGTGCTGGTTTGGGAACCGCTGCTTTGGAACAACGGCGACCGTTTCATAAGGGTGCGAGACGGTGCCACCCTGCCAGCCACCCCACCGCAGGTACATAGAGACTCCTTGTGAAGCTCCAGCGACATTCCCTCTGCTATTAACCACAACGATTTGCAGTCCCCCAAAAGGGGAAGCACACCGTTCCTGGAGACACTGCAATACCAGGTCGATGCGTGGAGTGGACGGAGCAAGCCCCGGTTCCGGCTCCATGAGCCAAAAATCCATTTAATATGTAGTCCCCAGATAGGGGACGTATCAGATATTAAACTGATAAGAACAGATACTACACTTGATCTTAGCCAAAAGGCCGAGAAGCGATGCCGTTGCCAAGCAGTGGGGGCAGAGCCGGCAAAGGCGACGCCCATCTGGGCCGCGGTGGGTTTCGTACTTTGCCTCTAGGACCACTGCTGTCGATCAGATCGTTTGTTAAATAGTGGAGATGATTTGAAACAACCTGCTTTCGCGAACTGGTCCTAGGTTTTTCCATCGACCTCCACAAAAGCACCGCAGTACAATTCTCTGGACTCCCTAGGTCGTTCTTGATCAGGAGGGGGGAAAAAAAAAAAGCTCAACTTTAACATTTGGATAGTGTGACGAGTCCCTCGTTCTTCCTGCTACGGCCGGCCAGTGGGTGTGGCTGGGAGACTCATCAAGTGAACCATGTACACCCGTGCTTCCCTCTATAAAGCTTGGGCTTTGTTTGGCGTGGTGTGTTGCTTGCTCCTGGGTGCTTTGGTTTTGATTTTGGTCTTTGTTTATTTTGAGTTCCTTATTCATTTAAATGTGGTTCTGTCTGATGTTTGGTTATTGATGTGTCTGACAGAAATTGTGTTTGGTTTTGTTGATTTCTTGTTTCATATATTTTCTTATTTATGCTGATAAATCTCTTTTCGTTGCAACCTACCAAGCTGCCTATGTCCTCCGTTTCATTTGTCACGGCTTTGAGCCGGTCGTGACAATAGCGACCACGGGGTCATTTAGAAAACGGCCGTGGTCGAGTGCCCCCAAAAGCCTGTCGTCCCTGAAGGAAAACTCAGAACTTTGCGAAACCAGGCGAGCGCACGCAACACCCGATTCCATAAAAGGGGCGTGCAAACACACACGGAGCCACAGACAACGCTACGACTGTTAGAAACCACAGGTTCTCTCGGCACCACCTAATCTTCTTTCAACCAGTATGTCCAGGGGAGAGCGCGAACGCAGTCCCCCACTACCATAAATTATGCAGTCGAGATTCCCACATTTGGGGAATTCGCAGGGGTCAGCACAACCGGAGTGCAATGGCCGAGCCTCGCCCTGGGTGAACCACCTTCCTGATCATGGTGTCTCCCCTGCCAGGTAAGTATGAGTCCCCAGGCCTCCAGTCAGAGGCTACCCTATCCCTCTTTGCCGTCCTCATCAACGGTGACCCCCCTCCCCCACCCCAAGCAAAGGAAGGGCGTGTCCCTTCCATTACTTGACTGCGATTTCCGTGACCATGCCTTCAAGCCGGCAAACTGCCAAGCACCTACAGGTGCTGGTCGTATGATTAGAATGTCATCAAAAAGTTGATTTCTTTCACTAATTCCTTTCAAAAAGTCAAACTTGTATATTATGTACATTGCACACAGACTGATATATTTCAAATGTTTATTTCTTTTAATTTTGATGATTATAACTGACAACTAAGGAAAATCCCAAATCCGGTATCTCAGCAAATTTAGAATATTACTTAAGACCAATACAAAGAAAGGATTTTTAGAAATCTTGGCCAACTGAAAACTATAAACATGAAAAGTATGAGCGTGTGCAGCACTCAATACTTAGTTGGGGCTCCTTTTGCCTGAATTACTGCAGCAATGCGGCGTGGCATGGAGTCGATCGGTCTGTGGCACTGCTCAGGTGTTATGAGAGCCCAGGTTGCTCTGATAGTGGCCTTCAGCTCTTCTTAATTGTTGGGTCTGGCATATGGCATCTTCCTCTTCACAATACCCCGTAGATTTTCTATGGGGTTAAGGTCAGGCGAGTTTGCTGGCCAATTAAGAACAGGGATACCATGGTCCTTAAACCGGGTACTGGTAGCTTTGGCACTGTGTGCAGGTGCCAAGTCCTGTTGGGAAATGAAATCTGCATCTCCATAAAGTTGGTCAGCAGCAGGAAGCATGAAGTGCTCTAAAACTTCCTGGTATACGGCTGCGTTGACCTTGGACCTCAGAAAACACAGTGGGCCAACACCAGCAGATGACATGGCACCCCAAACCATCACTGACTGTGGAAACTTTAGGCTGGCCCTCAAGCGACGTGGATTGTGTGCCTCTCCTCTCTTCCTCCAGACTCTGGGACCCCGATTTCCAAAGGAAATGCCAAATTGACTTTCATCAGAGAACGTAACTTTGGACCACTCAGCAGCAGTCCAGTCCTTTTTGTCGAGGCGCCTCTGACGCTGTCTGTTGTTCAAGAGTGGCTTGACACAAGGAACGAGACAGCTGAAAACCATGTCTTGCATACGTCTGTGCGTAGGGGTTCTTGAAGCACTGACTCCAGCTGCAGTCCACTCTTTGTGAATCTCCCCCACATTTTTGAATGGGTTCTGTTTCACAGTCCTCTCCAGGGTGCGGTTATCCCTATTGCTAGTACACTTTTTTTCTACCACATCTTTTCCTTCCCTTCGCCTCTCTATTAATGTGCTTGGACACAGAGCTCTGCGAACAGCCAGCCTCTTTTGCAATGACCTTTTGTGTCTTGGCCTCCTTGTGCAAGGTGTCAGTGGTCGTCTTTTGGACAACTGTCAAGTCAGCAGTCTTCCCCATGACTGTGTAGCCTACAGAACTAGACTGAGAGACCATTTAAAGGCCTTTGCAGGTGTTTTGAGTTAATTAGCTGATAAGAGTGTGTGGCACCAGGTGTCTTCAATATTGAACCTTTTCACAATATTCTAATTTTCTGAGATAGTGACTTTGGGATTTTCCATAGTTGTCAGCTATACTCATCAAAATGAAAAGAAATAAACATGTGAAACCTCTCAGTCTGTGTGTAATGAATGAATATGATATATACAAGTTTCACTTTTTGAAAGGAATTAGTGAAATAAATCAACTTTTTGATGACATTCTAATTATATGACCAGCACCTGTACACGAGCTGCGGTCCTTTAGACCAGTGGTTCCCATCAGTCAGGCGTGTTTGATTAGATGTCTCCCTGATCAAACACACCCGATCCAACTCATCAGCTCGTTGGTAAAGACTCCAAGACCTCAGACGGGCGCATCAGACAAGAGTGACATTCAAGACGTGCAGTGCTGGTTTGGGAACCGCTGCTTTGGAACAACGGCGACCGTTTCATAAGGGTGCGAGACGGTGCCACCCTGCCAGCCACCCCACCGCAGGTACATAGAGACTCCTTGTGAAGCTCCAGCGACATTCCCTCTGCTATTAACCACAACGATTTGCAGTCCCCCAAAAGGGGAAGCACACCGTTCCTGGAGACACTGCAATACCAGGTCGATGCGTGGAGTGGACGGAGCAAGCCCCGGTTCCGGCTCCATGAGCCAAAAATCCATTTAATATGTAGTCCCCAGATAGGGGACGTATCAGATATTAAACTGATAAGAACAGATACTACACTTGATCTTAGCCAAAAGGCCGAGAAGCGATGCCGTTGCCAAGCAGTGGGGGCAGAGCCGGCAAAGGCGACGCCCATCTGGGCCGCGGTGGGTTTCGTACTTTGCCTCTAGGACCACTGCTGTCGATCAGATCGTTTGTTAAATAGTGGAGATGATTTGAAACAACCTGCTTTCGCGAACTGGTCCTAGGTTTTTCCATCGACCTCCACAAAAGCACCGCAGTACAATTCTCTGGACTCCCTAGGTCGTTCTTGATCAGGAGGGGGGAAAAAAAAAAGCTCAACTTTAACATTTGGATAGTGTGACGAGTCCCTCGTTCTTCCTGCTACGGCCGGCCAGTGGGTGTGGCTGGGAGACTCATCAAGTGAACCATGTACACCCGTGCTTCCCTCTATAAAGCTTGGGCTTTGTTTGGCGTGGTGTGTTGCTTGCTCCTGGGTGCTTTGGTTTTGATTTTGGTCTTTGTTTATTTTGAGTTCCTTATTCATTTAAATGTGGTTCTGTCTGATGTTTGGTTATTGATGTGTCTGACAGAAATTGTGTTTGGTTTTGTTGATTTCTGGTTTCATATATTTTCTTATTTATGCTGATAAATCTCTTTTCGTTGCAACCTACCAAGCTGCCTATGTCCTCCGTTTCATTTGTCACGGCTTTGAGCCGGTCGTGACAATAGCGACCACGGGGTCATTTAGAAAACGGCCGTGGTCGAGTGCCCCCAAAAGCCTGTCGTCCCTGAAGGAAAACTCAGAACTTTGCGAAACCAGGCGAGCGCACGCAACACCCGATTCCATAAAAGGGGCGTGCAAACACACACGGAGCCACAGACAACGCTACGACTGTTAGAAACCACAGGTTCTCTCGGCACCACCTAATCTTCTTTCAACCAGTATGTCCAGGGGAGAGCGCGAACGCAGTCCCCCACTACCATAAATTATGCAGTCGAGATTCCCACATTTGGGGAATTCGCAGGGGTCAGCACAACCGGAGTGCAATGGCCGAGCCTCGCCCTGGGTGAACCACCTTCCTGATCATGGTGTCTCCCCTGCCAGGTAAGTATGAGTCCCCAGGCCTCCAGTCAGAGGCTACCCTATCCCTCTTTGCCGTCCTCATCAACGGTGACCCCCTCCCCCACCCCAAGCAAAGGAAGGGCGTGTCCCTTCCATTACTTGACTGCGATTTCCGTGACCATGCCTTCAAGCCGGCAAACTGCCAAGCACCTACAGGTGCTGGTCGTATGATTAGAATGTCATCAAAAAGTTGATTTCTTTCACTAATTCCTTTCAAAAAGTCAAACTTGTATATTATGTACATTGCACACAGACTGATATATTTCAAATGTTTATTTCTTTTAATTTTGATGATTATAACTGACAACTAAGGAAAATCCCAAATCCGGTATCTCAGCAAATTTAGAATATTACTTAAGACCAATACAAAGAAAGGATTTTTAGAAATCTTGGCCAACTGAAAACTATAAACATGAAAAGTATGAGCGTGTGCAGCACTCAATACTTAGTTGGGGCTCCTTTTGCCTGAATTACTGCAGCAATGCGGCGTGGCATGGAGTCGATCGGTCTGTGGCACTGCTCAGGTGTTATGAGAGCCCAGGTTGCTCTGATAGTGGCCTTCAGCTCTTCTTAATTGTTGGGTCTGGCATATGGCATCTTCCTCTTCACAATACCCCGTAGATTTTCTATGGGGTTAAGGTCAGGCGAGTTTGCTGGCCAATTAAGAACAGGGATACCATGGTCCTTAAACCGGGTACTGGTAGCTTTGGCACTGTGTGCAGGTGCCAAGTCCTGTTGGGAAATGAAATCTGCATCTCCATAAAGTTGGTCAGCAGCAGGAAGCATGAAGTGCTCTAAAACTTCCTGGTATACGGCTGCGTTGACCTTGGACCTCAGAAAACACAGTGGGCCAACACCAGCAGATGACATGGCACCCCAAACCATCACTGACTGTGGAAACTTTAGGCTGGCCCTCAAGCGACGTGGATTGTGTGCCTCTCCTCTCTTCCTCCAGACTCTGGGACCCCGATTTCCAAAGGAAATGCCAAATTGACTTTCATCAGAGAACGTAACTTTGGACCACTCAGCAGCAGTCCAGTCCTTTTTGTCGAGGCGCCTCTGACGCTGTCTGTTGTTCAAGAGTGGCTTGACACAAGGAACGAGACAGCTGAAAACCATGTCTTGCATACGTCTGTGCGTAGGGGTTCTTGAAGCACTGACTCCAGCTGCAGTCCACTCTTTGTGAATCTCCCCCACATTTTTGAATGGGTTCTGTTTCACAGTCCTCTCCAGGGTGCGGTTATCCCTATTGCTAGTACACTTTTTTTCTACCACATCTTTTCCTTCCCTTCGCCTCTCTATTAATGTGCTTGGACACAGAGCTCTGCGAACAGCCAGCCTCTTTTGCAATGACCTTTTGTGTCTTGGCCTCCTTGTGCAAGGTGTCAGTGGTCGTCTTTTGGACAACTGTCAAGTCAGCAGTCTTCCCCATGACTGTGTAGCCTACAGAACTAGACTGAGAGACCATTTAAAGGCCTTTGCAGGTGTTTTGAGTTAATTAGCTGATAAGAGTGTGTGGCACCAGGTGTCTTCAATATTGAACCTTTTCACAATATTCTAATTTTCTGAGATAGTGACTTTGGGATTTTCCATAGTTGTCAGCTATACTCATCAAAATGAAAAGAAATAAACATGTGAAACCTCTCAGTCTGTGTGTAATGAATGAATATGATATATACAAGTTTCACTTTTTGAAAGGAATTAGTGAAATAAATCAACTTTTTGATGACATTCTAATTATATGACCAGCACCTGTACACGAGCTGCGGTCCTTTAGACCAGTGGTTCCCATCAGTCAGGCGTGTTTGATTAGATGTCTCCCTGATCAAACACACCCGATCCAACTCATCAGCTCGTTGGTAAAGACTCCAAGACCTCAGACGGGCGCATCAGACAAGAGTGACATTCAAGACGTGCAGTGCTGGTTTGGGAACCGCTGCTTTGGAACAACGGCGACCGTTTCATAAGGGTGCGAGACGGTGCCACCCTGCCAGCCACCCCACCGCAGGTACATAGAGACTCCTTGTGAAGCTCCAGCGACATTCCCTCTGCTATTAACCACAACGATTTGCAGTCCCCCAAAAGGGGAAGCACACCGTTCCTGGAGACACTGCAATACCAGGTCGATGCGTGGAGTGGACGGAGCAAGCCCCGGTTCCGGCTCCATGAGCCAAAAATCCATTTAATATGTAGTCCCCAGATAGGGGACGTATCAGATATTAAACTGATAAGAACAGATACTACACTTGATCTTAGCCAAAAGGCCGAGAAGCGATGCCGTTGCCAAGCAGTGGGGGCAGAGCCGGCAAAGGCGACGCCCATCTGGGCCGCGGTGGGTTTCGTACTTTGCCTCTAGGACCACTGCTGTCGATCAGATCGTTTGTTAAATAGTGGAGATGATTTGAAACAACCTGCTTTCGCGAACTGGTCCTAGGTTTTTCCATCGACCTCCACAAAAGCACCGCAGTACAATTCTCTGGACTCCCTAGGTCGTTCTTGATCAGGAGGGGGAAAAAAAAAAAAAAGCTCAACTTTAACATTTGGATAGTGTGACGAGTCCCTCGTTCTTCCTGCTACGGCCGGCCAGTGGGTGTGGCTGGGAGACTCATCAAGTGAACCATGTACACCCGTGCTTCCCTCTATAAAGCTTGGGCTTTGTTTGGCGTGGTGTGTTGCTTGCTCCTGGGTGCTTTGGTTTTGATTTTGGTCTTTGTTTATTTTGAGTTCCTTATTCATTTAAATGTGGTTCTGTCTGATGTTTGGTTATTGATGTGTCTGACAGAAATTGTGTTTGGTTTTGTTGATTTCTGGTTTCATATATTTTCTTATTTATGCTGATAAATCTCTTTTCGTTGCAACCTACCAAGCTGCCTATGTCCTCCGTTTCATTTGTCACGGCTTTGAGCCGGTCGTGACACTAGCGACCACGGGGTCATTTAGAAAACGGCCATGGTCGAGTGCCCCCAAAAGCCTGTCGTCCCTGAAGGAAAACTCAGAACTTTGCGAAACCAGGCGAGCGCACGCAACACCCGATTCCATAAAAGGGGCGTGCAAACACACACGGAGCCACAGACAACGCTACGACTGTTAGAAACCACAGGTTCTCTCGGCACCACCTAATCTTCTTTCAACCAGTATGTCCAGGGGAGAGCGCGAACGCAGTCCCCCACTACCATAAATTATGCAGTCGAGATTCCCACATTTGGGGAATTCGCAGGGGTCAGCACAACCGGAGTGCAATGGCCGAGCCTCGCCCTGGGTGAACCACCTTCCTGATCATGGTGTCTCCCCTGCCAGGTAAGTATGAGTCCCCAGGCCTCCAGTCAGAGGCTACCCTATCCCTCTTTGCCGTCCTCATCAACGGTGACCCCCTCCCCCACCCCAAGCAAAGGAAGGGCGTGTCCCTTCCATTACTTGACTGCGATTTCCGTGACCATGCCTTCAAGCCGGCAAACTGCCAAGCACCTACAGGTGCTGGTCGTATGATTAGAATGTCATCAAAAAGTTGATTTCTTTCACTAATTCCTTTCAAAAAGTCAAACTTGTATATTATGTACATTGCACACAGACTGATATATTTCAAATGTTTATTTCTTTTAATTTTGATGATTATAACTGACAACTAAGGAAAATCCCAAATCCGGTATCTCAGCAAATTTAGAATATTACTTAAGACCAATACAAAGAAAGGATTTTTAGAAATCTTGGCCAACTGAAAACTATAAACATGAAAAGTATGAGCGTGTGCAGCACTCAATACTTAGTTGGGGCTCCTTTTGCCTGAATTACTGCAGCAATGCGGCGTGGCATGGAGTCGATCGGTCTGTGGCACTGCTCAGGTGTTATGAGAGCCCAGGTTGCTCTGATAGTGGCCTTCAGCTCTTCTTAATTGTTGGGTCTGGCATATGGCATCTTCCTCTTCACAATACCCCGTAGATTTTCTATGGGGTTAAGGTCAGGCGAGTTTGCTGGCCAATTAAGAACAGGGATACCATGGTCCTTAAACCGGGTACTGGTAGCTTTGGCACTGTGTGCAGGTGCCAAGTCCTGTTGGGAAATGAAATCTGCATCTCCATAAAGTTGGTCAGCAGCAGGAAGCATGAAGTGCTCTAAAACTTCCTGGTATACGGCTGCGTTGACCTTGGACCTCAGAAAACACAGTGGGCCAACACCAGCAGATGACATGGCACCCCAAACCATCACTGACTGTGGAAACTTTAGGCTGGCCCTCAAGCGACGTGGATTGTGTGCCTCTCCTCTCTTCCTCCAGACTCTGGGACCCCGATTTCCAAAGGAAATGCCAAATTGACTTTCATCAGAGAACGTAACTTTGGACCACTCAGCAGCAGTCCAGTCCTTTTTGTCGAGGCGCCTCTGACGCTGTCTGTTGTTCAAGAGTGGCTTGACACAAGGAACGAGACAGCTGAAAACCATGTCTTGCATACGTCTGTGCGTAGGGGTTCTTGAAGCACTGACTCCAGCTGCAGTCCACTCTTTGTGAATCTCCCCCACATTTTTGAATGGGTTCTGTTTCACAGTCCTCTCCAGGGTGCGGTTATCCCTATTGCTAGTACACTTTTTTTTCTACCACATCTTTTCCTTCCCTTCGCCTCTCTATTAATGTGCTTGGACACAGAGCTCTGCGAACAGCCAGCCTCTTTTGCAATGACCTTTTGTGTCTTGGCCTCCTTGTGCAAGGTGTCAGTGGTCGTCTTTTGGACAACTGTCAAGTCAGCAGTCTTCCCCATGACTGTGTAGCCTACAGAACTAGACTGAGAGACCATTTAAAGGCCTTTGCAGGTGTTTTGAGTTAATTAGCTGATAAGAGTGTGTGGCACCAGGTGTCTTCAATATTGAACCTTTTCACAATATTCTAATTTTCTGAGATAGTGACTTTGGGATTTTCCATAGTTGTCAGCTATACTCATCAAAATGAAAAGAAATAAACATGTGAAACCTCTCAGTCTGTGTGTAATGAATGAATATGATATATACAAGTTTCACTTTTTGAAAGGAATTAGTGAAATAAATCAACTTTTTGATGACATTCTAATTATATGACCAGCACCTGTACACGAGCTGCGGTCCTTTAGACCAGTGGTTCCCATCAGTCAGGCGTGTTTGATTAGATGTCTCCCTGATCAAACACACCCGATCCAACTCATCAGCTCGTTGGTAAAGACTCCAAGACCTCAGACGGGCGCATCAGACAAGAGTGACATTCAAGACGTGCAGTGCTGGTTTGGGAACCGCTGCTTTGGAACAACGGCGACCGTTTCATAAGGGTGCGAGACGGTGCCACCCTGCCAGCCACCCCACCGCAGGTACATAGAGACTCCTTGTGAAGCTCCAGCGACATTCCCTCTGCTATTAACCACAACGATTTGCAGTCCCCCAAAAGGGGAAGCACACCGTTCCTGGAGACACTGCAATACCAGGTCGATGCGTGGAGTGGACGGAGCAAGCCCCGGTTCCGGCTCCATGAGCCAAAAATCCATTTAATATGTAGTCCCCAGATAGGGGACGTATCAGATATTAAACTGATAAGAACAGATTTTTTTTTTTTTTTTTTTTTGAAAAGTTTTATTGTCACCATTTTCAATCTTTCACTTTTTCACACACATTTTCATTTTCGAGCACACATTTTTTTTTTTTTTTTTTTTTAAAACAAGCAATAATAAGTAACGTCAGCCATTGTGTTTTGTCTTGTTTGTTTCAAGTCCATTTTGTGTGTGTGTTAAAATGTGTGGGCATCTTAAAAGTAAAATACAAAATTTAAAACAAGCATCTCGTTCTTTTTTCTCTAATAAAATCCAATTTCATTTGATAAAACACAATAAAAACAACAATTAATAGCCTTTAAAAGTCCTATGTTGTGCAAAACCGGGGGTGAGTCCTTAGCAAATTAGTCTTCACCCCACTCTCCAGAACAGGCACGTGAGATGCCACTTCATGGGCTCAGCGGAGATCCCCTCTCCTCCGGCCCGCTGGCCCGCTGTTCCCGTAGCCAGATTGGTGAGGGTGCATCTACGGGCGGCCAGGGCTGTTGGCGGCCGGGACCCTCTCCGTGCGACCCCGGCCCCCCCGTCCGAATATCGTCGTCCGGTACCCCTGCAGCATTGATGTTACCTTTAGCTCGCATGCATGGAGGGTCACCGTAACGCCCTTCCCTACCAGCAGGTTTCTGGTGGCCCAGATGGCATCCTTGATGACATTGAGGGTGAGCCAGAGCGAGGTGAATTTCTGTGCCGTCAAGTCCTTCAAGCCCCGGCCCACCCCAAGGATGGCGAGCTGGTACCCGAACTGGGCCCCACCCGCTGGTAGGCACGGGAAATACAGGGGGCCGGTTTTGGCCCACAGGTCCCGCGCAGCGCCGCACTCCCAGAGCAGGTGGTGGACGGTCTCCGGGGAATTGCAGCCGGACCGAGGGCAGGTGGGGTTTTTGGCCATGCTTCTGGAGTGCATAACTGCCCTGACCGGGAGGATCTCATGAGCCACCATCCACGATAAGTCCTTGTGCCTGTTCTGGAGAGCGGGGTGAGCAGCGTTCCTCCAAACTTGTTTGGCCTCACGTAATGTGAGGCCTGGAACTGGACTCACCGGTTCCCGGTCCTGCACAAGAGAGACAAGATGCTTGTGATTAGTTAAAATGGTGACATCTTCACTTTCTAAAAAGTATTTCTTTAAAAACTTTTTTATAAAACTGTACTCTTTAGGCAAGTTAAAAGACACTGGGGTTTTCAAGTCCACTGGTAAAATTTTCAATGTTCTTAGGTAAGACCCCATCCAAAATCGCGCCATTGCAGCCGTCTTGTTTTCTTTGGATGGGGTCATGGCATAACTAATGTGCAGGGCGGTGAAGCGGCTGCCTAAAAACAGGTGGGGGTCTGGGAGGCCTTTTCCACCATTCTCCGGCCTTTTCTTCACGATCTCCCTCTTCAGGCGCTCCCACTTAGACCCCCACAGGAAATAAAACACCGCCCTCTCCAGCTCCGCAAGGAATCGCCGAGGGGGACTAAAAACAGAACAGACAAGTAAAATTAGAGGTAAAATCACAGATTTAAAAATTAAAACCTTGCCCTCAAACGTCAACTGTCTTAGTCCCCAAAACCCCAGTCTTTGCCTAACTTTCCCTAACATGTCAGTCCAGTTTCCCCGTCCTCCACCCTCGCTGTCAAATTTTACTCCTAAAACTTTAAAATCGTTGTCTTTAAAAGTCAAGTCGAGTTCACCTGTGTCTATGTCTCCCCACGGCCCGAAGAGCTGGGCCTCGGACTTGTTCCTGTTAAGCTTAGCGCCCGAGGCCCGACCGTACCAGTCAGTCAAGTCCAAAGCTCTTCGTATGGATAAAACGTCCGTGGCTAAAAGAGTTACGTCGTCCATGTATAAAACACAGGTCGCCGTCAGTCCACCCGTCCCAGGCACGTCCAGTCCTTTGATCCATTTATCCCTTCTCAAGATCTGTGCCAGTGGCTCAATACAAGCCACATACAAAAGAGGAGATAAAGGACATCCTTGACGGACACCACTGTGGATATTCACAGATTTGGAAAGATGCCCGTTTACAAGGATTTTGCTGACTGTTCCCTTGTACAGCAGTCCCACCCAGGCTATAAATCTCTCTGGAAACCCCATTTTTTGCAGTACCTGAAAAAGGTACTGGTGCGAGACTCGGTCAAATGCTTTTTCAAAGTCTAAATTTAGCACCACTAGCCGAATATTTCTGTCTCTCGCATAACAGATGGAGTCTCTAATCAACACTAGGCTGTCTGTTATCTTCCTCCCTGGTACGGCACAGGCTTGATCCGGGTGGATCACGTCTTCTAAAACAGTCGACATTCGTTTGGCTAAAATTTTACTAAAAAGTTTGCAGTCAACATTTAAAAGAGAAATAGGTCGCCAATTCTTTAAGTCAGTCTTGTCTCCTTTTTTTCCCAGAAGCGTCACTATCCCTATTCTAAAGCTGTCAGGGAGTCTGTCGAGTGTGTCAAACTCTTTAAAAACTGTGAGTAAGTCGTGTGCTAAAATATCCCAAAACGTCACATAAAACTCTAGGGGTAGTCCGTCTAGTCCTGGGGATTTTCCCCGCTTAAAACCTCTAAGAGCTTCTTGCATTTCTAAAATAGTAAAATCTTGGGATAAAAGCGTGTGTTGTCCCTCCAACTTTTTCTCTATAAAAGACAACACTTCTTTTAAAATCTCACTGTTTGTTCCCTTAATACTGTATAAGTCCTCATAAAATGTTTCTATTTCATTTAAAATTTCCTTTGTCGTGTTTGACTCCCTCCCTCCTGTTTTTAAAGTTGTGATTGCCCCTCCCCGCGTTATGACCTTTTTAAAAAAGTACCTGGTACATTTTTCACCTTCCTCAATATCTCTTTCTTTACTTCTTAAAATAATTCCTTTGTTTTTTATTGTAGAACAGGTTGACATTTCTCTTTTTACTTCTTTTATTTCTTCACTAAAATCAAAACCATTATTAAAAAGATTAAAATACCTCTGTAATCGCTTCTGCAGCCCCATCATGCGGTTTTCTTCCTTTTTCTTTTTTTCCTTCCCTATCTTACTAAAAAACTCTTTTGTCCGTCCTTTAACCATCTCCCACCATTGTGCTCGTGTCTCATAGAAGTCTTGGAGAGTTTGCCATTGGCTAAACTGCTCCCTGTATTTTCTAACTACCTCCTCATCCTCTAACAGGGAGCAGTTTAGCTTCCACAAACCTCCACCTACCGTCACACCAACAGGAAGTGATAGAGTGCAGGACAGCATGGAGTGATCTGAAAAAAAGAGGGGGGTTAATCTAGCATCGGTTGGCGGGAAGTCACGTGTAAAAACATAGTCTATTCGAGAGGCTCTGGTACCATCACCATTAAACCAGGTGTAGCCCGCCTCTCTTTGATGCATTGTTCTAAAACAGTCAACTAATTTAAAATCTTTGACTAAACCTTGTAATAAAACCGATGTCTTGTCCACCCTAAAATCCTCTGTTGCCCTTTTCCTGTCTTTCTGAGTTAAAACACAATTAAAATCCCCTGCCACAACTAAGGGGACTCTGCCTAGCATGTGGGGCTGCAAGTCTTCTAAAAGTTCATACCTCTCGTTTTTTTCTGTAAAACCATATACATTAAGAACATTAAAATCTCTACCTAAAAAAGTCAGTTTTGCAAGAGTTGCCCGCCCGTCTCTCACCACTGTGCTACCCTTCACCAAGATATGGGGGTTATTAATTAAAATTGCAACACCATCGTTCTTGTTAGAATTTGACCCACTCCAAATGGAAGGGCCTTGAGTCCACAACTCCTCCCACCTCCTGTAACTTGTTAAAAAAGGTAAAGCACATTCTTGTAATAAAACGACATCTGACTTAAAAGACTTTAAAAAGGATAAAATGCTCTGTGCTCGTAAGATGGACTTCACACTTCTCACATTGATAGTGGAGAAAGTGAGTGCCATGAGCAGAATTAAAAGGTATGAACTTATCTTTTGTCTTGAGATTAAAAGGGAAACAGAATTACAGAGGCAGACATTAAAAACGGATTAAAATCATGTGTTGAACTGTGTCACTAGCTCCTATCTTAACCCAGGGGGCCCGGGATCAGGAGGGCAAGTGCCTGATTCCTCAAGAGCCACAGAGGGAAACTCTTGTGACTCTTTCGGTGTCGATGTTCTTAGCTTTATGTGCAAAAAGGACACTTCATTGGGGGATTCTGAGGGCCACATACGATCCAGATCTTCCGAGGGGGAACTATCTGGATGATGCGTTACCCTCAGCTTTTTCTCCTTTTCAAATAATGGAGATCCCGCAGGCCTTTTCTGCACCTGAGCATTTGGGAGTGTACAATCAGTCTCACTCCCACTTGAAACAGTTTGGAGGGAGGAATCGGTCTCCTCCTCACTCTCTGTTTCTTGGACTTTTCTGTCAGGGGAGGAGGGGACTTCCTCTCCCACCATGTCTGACTTTGCCTCTTTGGCCGCCCCACTTCCTCCTTCCTGTCCAGTCCCTGAGGTTGGCTGGAAATTCAAATTTCCCGCCAAAACCTCAGGCCCCGCCTCCTTGTCTCTTTGTTCCTCCATTTCCTCTTTTTGTGGGGCGGCCATCTTGTTTCCTTTCAACTTGTTGGCAAAACTCTTAGGGCAGTCTCTGTAGAGATGGTTTGTTTCTCCACAAAGATTGCACCGTCTGCCATTGGTACAATCATCAAAACTGTGACCAATTTCTCTACACTTCCCACATACTAACTCTTGGCATGCTTCAGCGAGATGCCCAACTCTGCCACACTTCCTGCACAGTTTAGGCATTCCTTGATAATGTATGTAGCCTCTGTTCTCTCCAAGCACAATCATGGAAGGCAGATGTTTCAGGCCCTGGTAGCCCCCAGCGTCTTCCCATTGTTTAATGGGAATTCGCCAGGAGCATGTCCAGATGCCATCTTCATCTAACACTTTGACAGGCTGGCCTCGAACAGTGCAAAATCTACCCAACCAGACACAAATATCATCTCCAGTCACTGTTTCATTAAACATCCTGACAATCACAGTTTTAAGTGTGTTATCCGATAGTTTCTCCACAGTGAACATGGAGAACTGGGCTTTAACTGAATCAAACCTTTGCCAAAAGTCATTAAGAAGGGCAGCAGTTTTAAAACTTACATCAAATCCTTTGTTCTGAGGCAGAGTCATCAAACAATTTAAATCATCACATTTAAAAGCTAAGGTCTTTTGGATCAGCTTCCTGGAAAAGTCCATGCGGGACATTCCCAGGAGCTTCCCCTCAACCTCCCTAAATAAAAAGCGAACGCTGTGGTGCCTCCGCACGCCGGCACGGGCAGCCGACATGATGGAGACACCAACAGCCTAAAAACCTTAAAACAACAATAAATACAACAATAAATAACCAAATAAATAACTAAAAGACCTTACCTTAAAACTTGTTGGAGCTTGAAGCAGCAGATTTCAATATACCTCTCAAAAGTTGTGCGACTCGGGATATAAAAGATCTCGAGCCAAGTAACCTCCAAGAGGCGATCGCAGTCTCAACCGTCCAACCAGACACTTGATCTTAGCCAAAAGGCCGAGAAGCGATGCCGTTGCCAAGCAGTGGGGGCAGAGCCGGCAAAGGCGACGCCCATCTGGGCCGCGGTGGGTTTCGTACTTTGCCTCTAGGACCACTGCTGTCGATCAGATCGTTTGTTAAATAGTGGAGATGATTTGAAACAACCTGCTTTCGCGAACTGGTCCTAGGTTTTTCCATCGACCTCCACAAAAGCACCGCAGTACAATTCTCTGGACTCCCTAGGTCGTTCTTGATCAGGAGGGGGGGGGGGGGAAAAAAAAGCTCAACTTTAACATTTGGATAGTGTGACGAGTCCCTCGTTCTTCCTGCTACGGCCGGCCAGTGGGTGTGGCTGGGAGACTCATCAAGTGAACCATGTACACCCGTGCTTCCCTCTATAAAGCTTGGGCTTTGTTTGGCGTGGTGTGTTGCTTGCTCCTGGGTGCTTTGGTTTTGATTTTGGTCTTTGTTTATTTTGAGTTCCTTATTCATTTAAATGTGGTTCTGTCTGATGTTTGGTTATTGATGTGTCTGACAGAAATTGTGTTTGGTTTTGTTGATTTCTGGTTTCATATATTTTCTTATTTATGCTGATAAATCTCTTTTCGTTGCAACCTACCAAGCTGCCTATGTCCTCCGTTTCATTTGTCACGGCTTTGAGCCGGTCGTGACAATAGCGACCACGGGGTCATTTAGAAAACGGCCGTGGTCGAGTGCCCCCAAAAGCCTGTCGTCCCTGAAGGAAAACTCAGAACTTTGCGAAACCAGGCGAGCGCACGCAACACCCGATTCCATAAAAGGGGCGTGCAAACACACACGGAGCCACAGACAACGCTACGACTGTTAGAAACCACAGGTTCTCTCGGCACCACCTAATCTTCTTTCAACCAGTATGTCCAGGGGAGAGCGCGAACGCAGTCCCCCACTACCATAAATTATGCAGTCGAGATTCCCACATTTGGGGAATTCGCAGGGGTCAGCACAACCGGAGTGCAATGGCCGAGCCTCGCCCTGGGTGAACCACCTTCCTGATCATGGTGTCTCCCCTGCCAGGTAAGTATGAGTCCCCAGGCCTCCAGTCAGAGGCTACCCTATCCCTCTTTGCCGTCCTCATCAACGGTGACCCCCTCCCCCACCCCAAGCAAAGGAAGGGCGTGTCCCTTCCATTACTTGACTGCGATTTCCGTGACCATGCCTTCAAGCCGGCAAACTGCCAAGCACCTACAGGTGCTGGTCGTATGATTAGAATGTCATCAAAAAGTTGATTTCTTTCACTAATTCCTTTCAAAAAGTCAAACTTGTATATTATGTACATTGCACACAGACTGATATATTTCAAATGTTTATTTCTTTTAATTTTGATGATTATAACTGACAACTAAGGAAAATCCCAAATCCGGTATCTCAGCAAATTTAGAATATTACTTAAGACCAATACAAAGAAAGGATTTTTAGAAATCTTGGCCAACTGAAAACTATAAACATGAAAAGTATGAGCGTGTGCAGCACTCAATACTTAGTTGGGGCTCCTTTTGCCTGAATTACTGCAGCAATGCGGCGTGGCATGGAGTCGATCGGTCTGTGGCACTGCTCAGGTGTTATGAGAGCCCAGGTTGCTCTGATAGTGGCCTTCAGCTCTTCTTAATTGTTGGGTCTGGCATATGGCATCTTCCTCTTCACAATACCCCGTAGATTTTCTATGGGGTTAAGGTCAGGCGAGTTTGCTGGCCAATTAAGAACAGGGATACCATGGTCCTTAAACCGGGTACTGGTAGCTTTGGCACTGTGTGCAGGTGCCAAGTCCTGTTGGGAAATGAAATCTGCATCTCCATAAAGTTGGTCAGCAGCAGGAAGCATGAAGTGCTCTAAAACTTCCTGGTATACGGCTGCGTTGACCTTGGACCTCAGAAAACACAGTGGGCCAACACCAGCAGATGACATGGCACCCCAAACCATCACTGACTGTGGAAACTTTAGGCTGGCCCTCAAGCGACGTGGATTGTGTGCCTCTCCTCTCTTCCTCCAGACTCTGGGACCCCGATTTCCAAAGGAAATGCCAAATTGACTTTCATCAGAGAACGTAACTTTGGACCACTCAGCAGCAGTCCAGTCCTTTTTGTCGAGGCGCCTCTGACGCTGTCTGTTGTTCAAGAGTGGCTTGACACAAGGAACGAGACAGCTGAAAACCATGTCTTGCATACGTCTGTGCGTAGGGGTTCTTGAAGCACTGACTCCAGCTGCAGTCCACTCTTTGTGAATCTCCCCCACATTTTTGAATGGGTTCTGTTTCACAGTCCTCTCCAGGGTGCGGTTATCCCTATTGCTAGTACACTTTTTTTCTACCACATCTTTTCCTTCCCTTCGCCTCTCTATTAATGTGCTTGGACACAGAGCTCTGCGAACAGCCAGCCTCTTTTGCAATGACCTTTTGTGTCTTGGCCTCCTTGTGCAAGGTGTCAGTGGTCGTCTTTTGGACAACTGTCAAGTCAGCAGTCTTCCCCATGACTGTGTAGCCTACAGAACTAGACTGAGAGACCATTTAAAGGCCTTTGCAGGTGTTTTGAGTTAATTAGCTGATAAGAGTGTGTGGCACCAGGTGTCTTCAATATTGAACCTTTTCACAATATTCTAATTTTCTGAGATAGTGACTTTGGGATTTTCCATAGTTGTCAGCTATACTCATCAAAATGAAAAGAAATAAACATGTGAAACCTCTCAGTCTGTGTGTAATGAATGAATATGATATATACAAGTTTCACTTTTTGAAAGGAATTAGTGAAATAAATCAACTTTTTGATGACATTCTAATTATATGACCAGCACCTGTACACGAGCTGCGGTCCTTTAGACCAGTGGTTCCCATCAGTCAGGCGTGTTTGATTAGATGTCTCCCTGATCAAACACACCCGATCCAACTCATCAGCTCGTTGGTAAAGACTCCAAGACCTCAGACGGGCGCATCAGACAAGAGTGACATTCAAGACGTGCAGTGCTGGTTTGGGAACCGCTGCTTTGGAACAACGGCGACCGTTTCATAAGGGTGCGAGACGGTGCCACCCTGCCAGCCACCCCACCGCAGGTACATAGAGACTCCTTGTGAAGCTCCAGCGACATTCCCTCTGCTATTAACCACAACGATTTGCAGTCCCCCAAAAGGGGAAGCACACCGTTCCTGGAGACACTGCAATACCAGGTCGATGCGTGGAGTGGACGGAGCAAGCCCCGGTTCCGGCTCCATGAGCCAAAAATCCATTTAATATGTAGTCCCCAGATAGGGGACGTATCAGATATTAAACTGATAAGAACAGATACTACACTTGATCTTAGCCAAAAGGCCGAGAAGCGATGCCGTTGCCAAGCAGTGGGGGCAGAGCCGGCAAAGGCGACGCCCATCTGGGCCGCGGTGGGTTTCGTACTTTGCCTCTAGGACCACTGCTGTCGATCAGATCGTTTGTTAAATAGTGGAGATGATTTGAAACAACCTGCTTTCGCGAACTGGTCCTAGGTTTTTCCATCGACCTCCACAAAAGCACCGCAGTACAATTCTCTGGACTCCCTAGGTCGTTCTTGATCAGGAGGGGGGGAAAAAAAAAGCTCAACTTTAACATTTGGATAGTGTGACGAGTCCCTCGTTCTTCCTGCTACGGCCGGCCAGTGGGTGTGGCTGGGAGACTCATCAAGTGAACCATGTACACCCGTGCTTCCCTCTATAAAGCTTGGGCTTTGTTTGGCGTGGTGTGTTGCTTGCTCCTGGGTGCTTTGGTTTTGATTTTGGTCTTTGTTTATTTTGAGTTCCTTATTCATTTAAATGTGGTTCTGTCTGATGTTTGGTTATTGATGTGTCTGACAGAAATTGTGTTTGGTTTTGTTGATTTCTTGTTTCATATATTTTCTTATTTATGCTGATAAATCTCTTTTCGTTGCAACCTACCAAGCTGCCTATGTCCTCCGTTTCATTTGTCACGGCTTTGAGCCGGTCGTGACAATAGCGACCACGGGGTCATTTAGAAAACGGCCATGGTCGAGTGCCCCCAAAAGCCTGTCGTCCCTGAAGGAAAACTCAGAACTTTGCGAAACCAGGCGAGCGCACGCAACACCCGATTCCATAAAAGGGGCGTGCAAACACACACGGAGCCACAGACAACGCTACGACTGTTAGAAACCACAGGTTCTCTCGGCACCACCTAATCTTCTTTCAACCAGTATGTCCAGGGGAGAGCGCGAACGCAGTCCCCCACTACCATAAATTATGCAGTCGAGATTCCCACATTTGGGGAATTCGCAGGGGTCAGCACAACCGGAGTGCAATGGCCGAGCCTCGCCCTGGGTGAACCACCTTCCTGATCATGGTGTCTCCCCTGCCAGGTAAGTATGAGTCCCCAGGCCTCCAGTCAGAGGCTACCCTATCCCTCTTTGCCGTCCTCATCAACGGTGACCCCCTCCCCCACCCCAAGCAAAGGAAGGGCGTGTCCCTTCCATTACTTGACTGCGATTTCCGTGACCATGCCTTCAAGCCGGCAAACTGCCAAGCACCTACAGGTGCTGGTCGTATGATTAGAATGTCATCAAAAAGTTGATTTCTTTCACTAATTCCTTTCAAAAAGTCAAACTTGTATATTATGTACATTGCACACAGACTGATATATTTCAAATGTTTATTTCTTTTAATTTTGATGATTATAACTGACAACTAAGGAAAATCCCAAATCCGGTATCTCAGCAAATTTAGAATATTACTTAAGACCAATACAAAGAAAGGATTTTTAGAAATCTTGGCCAACTGAAAACTATAAACATGAAAAGTATGAGCGTGTGCAGCACTCAATACTTAGTTGGGGCTCCTTTTGCCTGAATTACTGCAGCAATGCGGCGTGGCATGGAGTCGATCGGTCTGTGGCACTGCTCAGGTGTTATGAGAGCCCAGGTTGCTCTGATAGTGGCCTTCAGCTCTTCTTAATTGTTGGGTCTGGCATATGGCATCTTCCTCTTCACAATACCCCGTAGATTTTCTATGGGGTTAAGGTCAGGCGAGTTTGCTGGCCAATTAAGAACAGGGATACCATGGTCCTTAAACCGGGTACTGGTAGCTTTGGCACTGTGTGCAGGTGCCAAGTCCTGTTGGGAAATGAAATCTGCATCTCCATAAAGTTGGTCAGCAGCAGGAAGCATGAAGTGCTCTAAAACTTCCTGGTATACGGCTGCGTTGACCTTGGACCTCAGAAAACACAGTGGGCCAACACCAGCAGATGACATGGCACCCCAAACCATCACTGACTGTGGAAACTTTAGGCTGGCCCTCAAGCGACGTGGATTGTGTGCCTCTCCTCTCTTCCTCCAGACTCTGGGACCCCGATTTCCAAAGGAAATGCCAAATTGACTTTCATCAGAGAACGTAACTTTGGACCACTCAGCAGCAGTCCAGTCCTTTTTGTCGAGGCGCCTCTGACGCTGTCTGTTGTTCAAGAGTGGCTTGACACAAGGAACGAGACAGCTGAAAACCATGTCTTGCATACGTCTGTGCGTAGGGGTTCTTGAAGCACTGACTCCAGCTGCAGTCCACTCTTTGTGAATCTCCCCCACATTTTTGAATGGGTTCTGTTTCACAGTCCTCTCCAGGGTGCGGTTATCCCTATTGCTAGTACACTTTTTTTTCTACCACATCTTTTCCTTCCCTTCGCCTCTCTATTAATGTGCTTGGACACAGAGCTCTGCGAACAGCCAGCCTCTTTTGCAATGACCTTTTGTGTCTTGGCCTCCTTGTGCAAGGTGTCAGTGGTCGTCTTTTGGACAACTGTCAAGTCAGCAGTCTTCCCCATGACTGTGTAGCCTACAGAACTAGACTGAGAGACCATTTAAAGGCCTTTGCAGGTGTTTTGAGTTAATTAGCTGATAAGAGTGTGTGGCACCAGGTGTCTTCAATATTGAACCTTTTCACAATATTCTAATTTTCTGAGATAGTGACTTTGGGATTTTCCATAGTTGTCAGCTATACTCATCAAAATGAAAAGAAATAAACATGTGAAACCTCTCAGTCTGTGTGTAATGAATGAATATGATATATACAAGTTTCACTTTTTGAAAGGAATTAGTGAAATAAATCAACTTTTTGATGACATTCTAATTATATGACCAGCACCTGTACACGAGCTGCGGTCCTTTAGACCAGTGGTTCCCATCAGTCAGGCGTGTTTGATTAGATGTCTCCCTGATCAAACACACCCGATCCAACTCATCAGCTCGTTGGTAAAGACTCCAAGACCTCAGACGGGCGCATCAGACAAGAGTGACATTCAAGACGTGCAGTGCTGGTTTGGGAACCGCTGCTTTGGAACAACGGCGACCGTTTCATAAGGGTGCGAGACGGTGCCACCCTGCCAGCCACCCCACCGCAGGTACATAGAGACTCCTTGTGAAGCTCCAGCGACATTCCCTCTGCTATTAACCACAACGATTTGCAGTCCCCCAAAAGGGGAAGCACACCGTTCCTGGAGACACTGCAATACCAGGTCGATGCGTGGAGTGGACGGAGCAAGCCCCGGTTCCGGCTCCATGAGCCAAAAATCCATTTAATATGTAGTCCCCAGATAGGGGACGTATCAGATATTAAACTGATAAGAACAGATTTTTTTTTTTTTTTTTTTTTAAATTTTTTTTTGTCACCATTTTCAATCTTTCACTTTTTCACACAAATTTTTTTTTTTTTTTTTTTTTTAAAACAAGCAATAATAAGTAACGTCAGCCATTGTGTGTTTGTCTTGTTTGTTTCAAGTCCATGTGTTTATGTGTGTGTTAAAATGTGTGGGCATCTTAAAAGTAAAATACAAAATTTAAAACAAGCATCTCGTTCTTTTTTCTCTAATAAAATCCAATTTCATTTGATAAAACACAATAAAAACAACAATTAATAGCCTTTAAAATGTTCCTATGTTGTGCAAAACCGGGGGTGAGTCCTTAGCAAATTAGTCTTCACCCCACTCTCCAGAACAGGCACGTGAGATGCCACTTCATGGGCTCAGCGGAGATCCCCTCTCCTCCGGCCCGCTGGCCCGCTGTTCCCGTAGCCAGATTGGTGAGGGTGCATCTACGGGCGGCCAGGGCTGTTGGCGGCCGGGACCCTCTCCGTGCGACCCCGGCCCCCCCGTCCGAATATCGTCGTCCGGTACCCCTGCAGCATTGATGTTACCTTTAGCTCGCATGCATGGAGGGTCACCGTAACGCCCTTCCCTACCAGCAGGTTTCTGGTGGCCCAGATGGCATCCTTGATGACATTGAGGGTGAGCCAGAGCGAGGTGAATTTCTGTGCCGTCAAGTCCTTCAAGCCCCGGCCCACCCCAAGGATGGCGAGCTGGTACCCGAACTGGGCCCCACCCGCTGGTAGGCACGGGAAATACAGGGGGCCGGTTTTGGCCCACAGGTCCCGCGCAGCGCCGCACTCCCAGAGCAGGTGGTGGACGGTCTCCGGGGAATTGCAGCCGGACCGAGGGCAGGTGGGGTTTTTGGCCATGCTTCTGGAGTGCATAACTGCCCTGACCGGGAGGATCTCATGAGCCACCATCCACGATAAGTCCTTGTGCCTGTTCTGGAGAGCGGGGTGAGCAGCGTTCCTCCAAACTTGTTTGGCCTCACGTAATGTGAGGCCTGGAACTGGACTCACCGGTTCCCGGTCCTGCACAAGAGAGACAAGATGCTTGTGATTAGTTAAAATGGTGACATCTTCACTTTCTAAAAAGTATTTCTTTAAAAACTTTTTTATAAAACTGTACTCTTTAGGCAAGTTAAAAGACACTGGGGTTTTCAAGTCCACTGGTAAAATTTTCAATGTTCTTAGGTAAGACCCCATCCAAAATCGCGCCATTGCAGCCGTCTTGTTTTCTTTGGATGGGGTCATGGCATAACTAATGTGCAGGGCGGTGAAGCGGCTGCCTAAAAACAGGTGGGGGTCTGGGAGGCCTTTTCCACCATTCTCCGGCCTTTTCTTCACGATCTCCCTCTTCAGGCGCTCCCACTTAGACCCCCACAGGAAATAAAACACCGCACTCTCCAGCTCCGCAAGGAATCGCCGAGGGGGACTAAAAACAGAACAGACAAGTAAAATTAGAGGTAAAATCACAGATTTAAAAATTAAAACCTTGCCCTCAAACGTCAACTGTCTTAGTCCCCAAAACCCCAGTCTTTGCCTAACTTTCCCTAACATGTCAGTCCAGTTTCCCCGTCCTCCACCCTCGCTGTCAAATTTTACTCCTAAAACTTTAAAATCGTTGTCTTTAAAAGTCAAGTCGAGTTCACCTGTGTCTATGTCTCCCCACGGCCCGAAGAGCTGGGCCTCGGACTTGTTCCTGTTAAGCTTAGCGCCCGAGGCCCGACCGTACCAGTCAGTCAAGTCCAAAGCTCTTCGTATGGATAAAACGTCCGTGGCTAAAAGAGTTACGTCGTCCATGTATAAAACACAGGTCGCCGTCAGTCCACCCGTCCCAGGCACGTCCAGTCCTTTGATCCATTTATCCCTTCTCAAGATCTGTGCCAGTGGCTCAATACAAGCCACATACAAAAGAGGAGATAAAGGACATCCTTGACGGACACCACTGTGGATATTCACAGATTTGGAAAGATGCCCGTTTACAAGGATTTTGCTGACCTGTTACCTTGTACAGCAGTCCCACCCAGGCTATAAATCTCTCTGGAAACCCCATTTTTTGCAGTACCTGAAAAAGGTACTGGTGCGAGACTCGGTCAAATGCTTTTTCAAAGTCTAAATTTAGCACTACTAGCCGAATATTTCTGTCTCTCGCATAACAGATGGCATCTCTAATCAACACTAGGCTGTCTGTTATCTTCCTCCCTGGTACGGCACAGGCTTGATCTGGGTGGATCACGTCTTCTAAAACAGTCGACATTCGTTTGGCTAAAATTTTACTAAAAAGTTTGCAGTCAACATTTAAAAGAGAAATAGGTCGCCAATTCTTTAAGTCAGTCTTGTCTCCTTTTTTTCCCAGAAGCGTCACTATCCCTATTCTAAAGCTGTCAGGGAGTCTGTCGAGTGTGTCAAACTCTTTAAAAACTGTGAGTAAGTCGTGTGCTAAAATATCCCAAAACGTCACATAAAACTCTAGGGGTAGTCCGTCTAGTCCTGGGGATTTTCCCCGCTTAAAACCTCTAAGAGCATTCTTGCATTTCTAAAATAGTAAAATCTTGGGATAAAAGCGTGTGTTGTCCCTCCAACTTTTTCTCTATAAAAGACAACACTTCTTTTAAAATCATCACTGTTTGTTCCCTTAATACTGTATAAGTCCTCATAAAATGTTTCTGATTTCATTTAAAATTTCCTTTGTCGTGTTTGACTTCCCCTCCCTCCTGTTTTTAAAGTTGTGATTGTCCCTCCCCGCGTTATGACCTTTTTAAAAAAGTACCTGGTACATTTTTCACCTTCCTCAATATCTCTTTCTTTACTTCTTAAAATAATTCCTTTGCTTTGAGTTTCACTTAGAACAGGTTGACATTTCTCTTTTTACTTCTTTTATTTCTTCACTAAAATCAAAACCATTATTAAAAAGATTAAAATACCTCTGTAATCGCTTCTGCAGCCCCATCATGCGGTTTTCTTCTGTCTATTCTTTTTGTCCTTCCCTATCTTACTAAAAAACTCTTTTGTCCGTCCTTTAACCATCTCCCACCATTGTGCTCGTGTCTCATAGAAGTCTTGGAGAGTTTGCCATTGGCTAAACTGCTCCCTGTATTTTCTAACTACCTCCTCATCCTCTAACAGGGAGCAGTTTAGCTTCCACAAACCTCCACCTACCGTCACACCAACAGGAAGTGATAGAGTGCAGGACAGCATGGAGTGATCTGAAAAAAAGAGGGGGGTTAATCTAGCATCGGTTGGCGGGAAGTCACGTGTAAAAACATAGTCTATTCGAGAGGCTCTGGTACCATCACCATTAAACCAGGTGTAGCCCGCCTCTCTTTGATGCATTGTTCTAAAACAGTCAACTAATTTAAAATCTTTGACTAAACCTTGTAATAAAACCGATGTCTTGTCCACCCTAAAATCCTCTGTTGCCCTTTTCCTGTCTTTCTGAGTTAAAACACAATTAAAATCCCCTGCCACAACTAAGGGGACTCTGCCTAGCATGTGGGGCTGCAAGTCTTCTAAAAGTTCATACCTCTCGTTTTTTTCTGTAAAACCATATACATTAAGAACATTAAAATCTCTACCTAAAAAAGTCAGTTTTGCAAGAGTTGCCCGCCCGTCTCTCACCACTGTGCTACCCTTCACCAAGATATGGGGGTTATTAATTAAAATTGCAACACCATCGTTCTTGTTAGAATTTGACCCACTCCAAATGGAAGGGCCTTGAGGTCCAAAACTCCTCCCACCTCCTGTAACTTGTTAAAAAAGGTAAAGCACATTCTTGTAATAAAACGACATCTGACTTAAAAGACTTTAAAAAGGATAAAATGCTCTGTGCTCGTAAGATGGACTTCACACTTCTCACATTGATAGTGGAGAAAGTGAGTGCCATGAGCAGAATTAAAAGGTATGAACTTATCTTTTGTCTTGAGATTAAAAGGGAAACAGAATTACAGAGGCAGACATTAAAAACGGATTAAAATCATGTGTTGAACTGTGTCACTAGCTCCTATCTTAACCCAGGGGGCCCGGGATCAGGAGGGCAAGTGCCTGATTCCTCAAGAGCCACAGAGGGAAACTCTTGTGACTCTTTCGGTGTCGATGTTCTTAGCTTTATGTGCAAAAAGGACACTTCATTGGGGGATTCTGAGGGCCACATACGATCCAGATCTTCCGAGGGGGAACTATCTGGATGATGCGTTACCCTCAGCTTTTTCTCCTTTTCAAATAATGGAGATCCCGCAGGCCTTTTCTGCACCTGAGCATTTGGGAGTGTACAATCAGTCTCACTCCCACTTGAAACTGTTTGGAGGGAGGAATCGGTCTCCTCCTCACTCTCTGTTTCTTGGTCTTTTCTGTCAGGGGAGGAGGGGACTTCCTCTCCCACCATGTCTGACTTTGCCTCTTTGGCCGCCCCACTTCCTCCTTCCTGTCCAGTCCCTGAGGTTGGCTGGAAATTCAAATTTCCCGCCAAAACCTCAGGCCCCGCCTCCTTGTCTCTTTGTTCCTCCATTTTCTCTTTTTGTGGGGCGGCCATCTTGTTTCCTTTCAATTTGTTGGCAAAACTCTTAGGGCAGTCTCTGTAGAGATGGTTTGTTTCTCCACAAAGATTGCACCGTCTGCCATTGGTACAATCATCAAAACTGTGACCAATTTCTCTACACTTCCCACATACTAACTCTTGGCATGCTTCAGCGAGATGCCCAACTCTGCCACACTTCCTGCACAGTTTAGGCATTCCTTGATAATGTATGTAGCCTCTGTTCTCTCCAAGCACAATCATAGAAGGCAGATGTTTCAGGCCCTGGTAGCCCCCAGCGTCTTCCCATTGTTTAATGGGAATTCGCCAGGAGCATGTCCAGATGCCATCTTCATCTAACACTTTGACAGGCTGGCCTCGAACAGTGCAAAATCTACCCAACCAGACACAAATATCATCTCCAGTCACTGTTTCATTAAACATCCTGACAATCACAGTTTTAAGTGTGTTATCCGATAGTTTCTCCACAGTGAACATGGAGAACTGGGCTTTAACTGAATCAAACCTTTGCCAAAAGTCATTAAGAAGGGCAGCAGTTTTAAAACTTACATCAAATCCTTTGTTCTGAGGCAGAGTCATCAAACAATTTAAATCATCACATTTAAAAGCTAAGGTCTTTTGGATCAGCTTCCTGGAAAAGTCCATGCGGGACATTCCCAGGAGCTTCCCCTCAACCTCCCTAAATAAAAAACGAACGCTGTGGTGCCTCCGCACGCCGGCACGGGCAGCCGACATGATGGAGACACCAACAGCCTAAAAACCTTAAAACAACAATAAATACAACAATAAATAACCAAATAAATAACTAAAAGACCTTACCTTAAAACTTGTTGGAGCTTGAAGCAGCAGATTTCAATATACCTCTCAAAAGTTGTGCGACTCGGGATATAAAAGATCTCGAGCCAAGTAACCTCCAAGAGGCGATCGCAGTCTCAACCGTCCAACCAGACACTTGATCTTAGCCAAAAGGCCGAGAAGCGATGCCGTTGCCAAGCAGTGGGGGCAGAGCCGGCAAAGGCGACGCCCATCTGGGCCGCGGTGGGTTTCGTACTTTGCCTCTAGGACCACTGCTGTCGATCAGATCGTTTGTTAAATAGTGGAGATGATTTGAAACAACCTGCTTTCGCGAACTGGTCCTAGGTTTTTCCATCGACCTCCACAAAAGCACCGCAGTACAATTCTCTGGACTCCCTAGGTCGTTCTTGATCAGGAGGGGGAAAAAAAAAAGCTCAACTTTAACATTTGGATAGTGTGACGAGTCCCTCGTTCTTCCTGCTACGGCCGGCCAGTGGGTGTGGCTGGGAGACTCATCAAGTGAACCATGTACACCCGTGCTTCCCTCTATAAAGCTTGGGCTTTGTTTGGCGTGGTGTGTTGCTTGCTCCTGGGTGCTTTGGTTTTGATTTTGGTCTTTGTTTATTTTGAGTTCCTTATTCATTTAAATGTGGTTCTGTCTGATGTTTGGTTATTGATGTGTCTGACAGAAATTGTGTTTGGTTTTGTTGATTTCTGGTTTCATATATTTTCTTATTTATGCTGATAAATCTCTTTTCGTTGCAACCTACCAAGCTGCCTATGTCCTCCGTTTCATTTGTCACGGCTTTGAGCCGGTCGTGACAATAGCGACCACGGGGTCATTTAGAAAACGGCCATGGTCGAGTGCCCCCAAAAGCCTGTCGTCCCTGAAGGAAAACTCAGAACTTTGCGAAACCAGGCGAGCGCACGCAACACCCGATTCCATAAAAGGGGCGTGCAAACACACACGGAGCCACAGACAACGCTACGACTGTTAGAAACCACAGGTTCTCTCGGCACCACCTAATCTTCTTTCAACCAGTATGTCCAGGGGAGAGCGCGAACGCAGTCCCCCACTACCATAAATTATGCAGTCGAGATTCCCACATTTGGGGAATTCGCAGGGGTCAGCACAACCGGAGTGCAATGGCCGAGCCTCGCCCTGGGTGAACCACCTTCCTGATCATGGTGTCTCCCCTGCCAGGTAAGTATGAGTCCCCAGGCCTCCAGTCAGAGGCTACCCTATCCCTCTTTGCCGTCCTCATCAACGGTGACCCCCTCCCCCACCCCAAGCAAAGGAAGGGCGTGTCCCTTCCATTACTTGACTGCGATTTCCGTGACCATGCCTTCAAGCCGGCAAACTGCCAAGCACCTACAGGTGCTGGTCGTATGATTAGAATGTCATCAAAAAGTTGATTTCTTTCACTAATTCCTTTCAAAAAGTCAAACTTGTATATTATGTACATTGCACACAGACTGATATATTTCAAATGTTTATTTCTTTTAATTTTGATGATTATAACTGACAACTAAGGAAAATCCCAAATCCGGTATCTCAGCAAATTTAGAATATTACTTAAGACCAATACAAAGAAAGGATTTTTAGAAATCTTGGCCAACTGAAAACTATAAACATGAAAAGTATGAGCGTGTGCAGCACTCAATACTTAGTTGGGGCTCCTTTTGCCTGAATTACTGCAGCAATGCGGCGTGGCATGGAGTCGATCGGTCTGTGGCACTGCTCAGGTGTTATGAGAGCCCAGGTTGCTCTGATAGTGGCCTTCAGCTCTTCTTAATTGTTGGGTCTGGCATATGGCATCTTCCTCTTCACAATACCCCGTAGATTTTCTATGGGGTTAAGGTCAGGCGAGTTTGCTGGCCAATTAAGAACAGGGATACCATGGTCCTTAAACCGGGTACTGGTAGCTTTGGCACTGTGTGCAGGTGCCAAGTCCTGTTGGGAAATGAAATCTGCATCTCCATAAAGTTGGTCAGCAGCAGGAAGCATGAAGTGCTCTAAAACTTCCTGGTATACGGCTGCGTTGACCTTGGACCTCAGAAAACACAGTGGGCCAACACCAGCAGATGACATGGCACCCCAAACCATCACTGACTGTGGAAACTTTAGGCTGGCCCTCAAGCGACGTGGATTGTGTGCCTCTCCTCTCTTCCTCCAGACTCTGGGACCCCGATTTCCAAAGGAAATGCCAAATTGACTTTCATCAGAGAACGTAACTTTGGACCACTCAGCAGCAGTCCAGTCCTTTTTGTCGAGGCGCCTCTGACGCTGTCTGTTGTTCAAGAGTGGCTTGACACAAGGAACGAGACAGCTGAAAACCATGTCTTGCATACGTCTGTGCGTAGGGGTTCTTGAAGCACTGACTCCAGCTGCAGTCCACTCTTTGTGAATCTCCCCCACATTTTTGAATGGGTTCTGTTTCACAGTCCTCTCCAGGGTGCGGTTATCCCTATTGCTAGTACACTTTTTTCTACCACATCTTTTCCTTCCCTTCGCCTCTCTATTAATGTGCTTGGACACAGAGCTCTGCGAACAGCCAGCCTCTTTTGCAATGACCTTTTGTGTCTTGGCCTCCTTGTGCAAGGTGTCAGTGGTCGTCTTTTGGACAACTGTCAAGTCAGCAGTCTTCCCCATGACTGTGTAGCCTACAGAACTAGACTGAGAGACCATTTAAAGGCCTTTGCAGGTGTTTTGAGTTAATTAGCTGATAAGAGTGTGTGGCACCAGGTGTCTTCAATATTGAACCTTTTCACAATATTCTAATTTTCTGAGATAGTGACTTTGGGATTTTCCATAGTTGTCAGCTATACTCATCAAAATGAAAAGAAATAAACATGTGAAACCTCTCAGTCTGTGTGTAATGAATGAATATGATATATACAAGTTTCACTTTTTGAAAGGAATTAGTGAAATAAATCAACTTTTTGATGACATTCTAATTATATGACCAGCACCTGTACACGAGCTGCGGTCCTTTAGACCAGTGGTTCCCATCAGTCAGGCGTGTTTGATTAGATGTCTCCCTGATCAAACACACCCGATCCAACTCATCAGCTCGTTGGTAAAGACTCCAAGACCTCAGACGGGCGCATCAGACAAGAGTGACATTCAAGACGTGCAGTGCTGGTTTGGGAACCGCTGCTTTGGAACAACGGCGACCGTTTCATAAGGGTGCGAGACGGTGCCACCCTGCCAGCCACCCCACCGCAGGTACATAGAGACTCCTTGTGAAGCTCCAGCGACATTCCCTCTGCTATTAACCACAACGATTTGCAGTCCCCCAAAAGGGGAAGCACACCGTTCCTGGAGACACTGCAATACCAGGTCGATGCGTGGAGTGGACGGAGCAAGCCCCGGTTCCGGCTCCATGAGCCAAAAATCCATTTAATATGTAGTCCCCAGATAGGGGACGTATCAGATATTAAACTGATAAGAACAGATTTTTTTTTTTTTTTTGAAAAGTTTTATTGTCACAGTTTTCTGAACTCACAACAAAAACAAAAACAGATCAAACAAAACAAAGCAAAAATCACCAGATTCTCCAAAAAACATCACATCTCAAAACTTCAATTTTCGAGCACACATTTTTTTTTTTTAAAACAAGCAATAATAAGTAACGTCAGCCATTGTGTTTTGTCTTGTTTGTTTCAAGTCCATTTTGTGTGTGTGTTAAAATGTGTGGGCATCTTAAAAGTAAAATACAAAATTTAAAACAAGCATCTCGTTCTTTTTTCTCTAATAAAATCCAATTTCATTTGATAAAACACAATAAAAACAACAATTAATAGCCTTTAAAATGTTCCTCTGTTGTGCAAAACCGGGGGTGAGTCCTTAGCAAATTAGTCTTCACCCCACTCTCCAGAACAGGCACGTGAGATGCCACTTCATGGGCTCAGCGGAGATCCCCTCTCCTCCGGCCCGCTGGCCCGCTGTTCCCGTAGCCAGATTGGTGAGGGTGCATCTACGGGCGGCCAGGGCTGTTGGCGGCCGGGACCCTCTCCGTGCGACCCCGGCCCCCCCGTCCGAATATCGTCGTCCGGTACCCCTGCAGCATTGATGTTACCTTTAGCTCGCATGCATGGAGGGTCACCGTAACGCCCTTCCCTACCAGCAGGTTTCTGGTGGCCCAGATGGCATCCTTGATGACATTGAGGGTGAGCCAGAGCGAGGTGAATTTCTGTGCCGTCAAGTCCTTCAAGCCCCGGCCCACCCCAAGGATGGCGAGCTGGTACCCGAACTGGGCCCCACCCGCTGGTAGGCACGGGAAATACAGGGGGCCGGTTTTGGCCCACAGGTCCCGCGCAGCGCCGCACTCCCAGAGCAGGTGGTGGACGGTCTCCGGGGAATTGCAGCCGGACCGAGGGCAGGTGGGGTTTTTGGCCATGCTTCTGGAGTGCATAACTGCCCTGACCGGGAGGATCTCATGAGCCACCATCCACGATAAGTCCTTGTGCCTGTTCTGGAGAGCGGGGTGAGCAGCGTTCCTCCAAACTTGTTTGGCCTCACGTAATGTGAGGCCTGGAACTGGACTCACCGGTTCCCGGTCCTGCACAAGAGAGACAAGATGCTTGTGATTAGTTAAAATGGTGACATCTTCACTTTCTAAAAAGTATTTCTTTAAAAACTTTTTTATAAAACTGTACTCTTTAGGCAAGTTAAAAGACACTGGGGTTTTCAAGTCCACTGGTAAAATTTTCAATGTTCTTAGGTAAGACCCCATCCAAAATCGCGCCATTGCAGCCGTCTTGTTTTCTTTGGATGGGGTCATGGCATAACTAATGTGCAGGGCGGTGAAGCGGCTGCCTAAAAACAGGTGGGGGTCTGGGAGGCCTTTTCCACCATTCTCCGGCCTTTTCTTCACGATCTCCCTCTTCAGGCGCTCCCACTTAGACCCCCACAGGAAATAAAACACCGCCCTCTCCAGCTCCGCAAGGAATCGCCGAGGGGGACTAAAAACAGAACAGACAAGTAAAATTAGAGGTAAAATCACAGATTTAAAAATTAAAACCTTGCCCTCAAACGTCAACTGTCTTAGTCCCCAAAACCCCAGTCTTTGCCTAACTTTCCCTAACATGTCAGTCCAGTTTCCCCGTCCTCCACCCTCGCTGTCAAATTTTACTCCTAAAACTTTAAAATCGTTGTCTTTAAAAGTCAAGTCGAGTTCACCTGTGTCTATGTCTCCCCACGGCCCGAAGAGCTGGGCCTCGGACTTGTTCCTGTTAAGCTTAGCGCCCGAGGCCCGACCGTACCAGTCAGTCAAGTCCAAAGCTCTTCGTATGGATAAAACGTCCGTGGCTAAAAGAGTTACGTCGTCCATGTATAAAACACAGGTCGCCGTCAGTCCACCCGTCCCAGGCACGTCCAGTCCTTTGATCCATTTATCCCTTCTCAAGATCTGTGCCAGTGGCTCAATACAAGCCACATACAAAAGAGGAGATAAAGGACATCCTTGACGGACACCACTGTGGATATTCACAGATTTGGAAAGATGCCCGTTTACAAGGATTTTGCTGACTGTTCCCTTGTACAGCAGTCCCACCCAGGCTATAAATCTCTCTGGAAACCCCATTTTTTGCAGTACCTGAAAAAGGTACTGGTGCGAGACTCGGTCAAATGCTTTTTCAAAGTCTAAATTTAGCACCACTAGCCGAATATTTCTGTCTCTCGCATAACAGATGGAGTCTCTAATCAACACTAGGCTGTCTGTTATCTTCCTCCCTGGTACGGCACAGGCTTGATCCGGGTGGATCACGTCTTCTAAAACAGTCGACATTCGTTTGGCTAAAATTTTACTAAAAAGTTTGCAGTCAACATTTAAAAGAGAAATAGGTCGCCAATTCTTTAAGTCAGTCTTGTCTCCTTTTTTTCCCAGAAGCGTCACTATCCCTATTCTAAAGCTGTCAGGGAGTCTGTCGAGTGTGTCAAACTCTTTAAAAACTGTGAGTAAGTCGTGTGCTAAAATATCCCAAAACGTCACATAAAACTCTAGGGGTAGTCCGTCTAGTCCTGGGGATTTTCCCCGCTTAAAACCTCTAAGAGCTTCTTGCATTTCTAAAATAGTAAAATCTTGGGATAAAAGCGTGTGTTGTCCCTCCAACTTTTCTCTATAAAAGACAACACTTCTTTTAAAATCTCACTGTTTGTTCCCTTAATACTGTATAAGTCCTCATAAAATGTTTCTATTTCATTTAAAATTTCCTTTGTCGTGTTTGCACTCCCTCCCTCCTGTTTTTAAAGTTGTGATTGCCCCTCCCCGCGTTATGACCTTTTTAAAAAAATACCTAGTACACCTTTCACCTTCCTCAATATCTCTTTCTTTACTTCTTAAAATAATTCCTTTGTTTTTTATTGTAGAACAGGTTGACATTTCTCTTTTTACTTCTTTTATTTCTTCACTAAAATCAAAACCATTATTAAAAAGATTAAAATACCTCTGTAATCGCTTCTGCAGCCCCATCATGCGGTTTTCTTCTGTCTATTCTTTTTTTCCTTCCCTATCTTACTAAAAAACTCTTTTGTCCGTCCTTTAACCATCTCCCACCATTGTGCTCGTGTCTCATAGAAGTCTTGGAGAGTTTGCCATTGGCTAAACTGCTCCCTGTATTTTCTAACTACCTCCTCATCCTCTAACAGGGAGCAGTTTAGCTTCCACAAACCTCCACCTACCGTCACACCAACAGGAAGTGATAGAGTGCAGGACAGCATGGAGTGATCTGAAAAAAAGAGGGGGGTTAATCTAGCATCGGTTGGCGGGAAGTCACGTGTAAAAACATAGTCTATTCGAGAGGCTCTGGTACCATCACCATTAAACCAGGTGTAGCCCGCCTCTCTTTGATGCATTGTTCTAAAACAGTCAACTAATTTAAAATCTTTGACTAAACCTTGTAATAAAACCGATGTCTTGTCCACCCTAAAATCCTCTGTTGCCCTTTTCCTGTCTTTCTGAGTTAAAACACAATTAAAATCCCCTGCCACAACTAAGGGGACTCTGCCTAGCATGTGGGGCTGCAAGTCTTCTAAAAGTTCATACCTCTCGTTTTTTTCTGTAAAACCATATACATTAAGAACATTAAAATCTCTACCTAAAAAAGTCAGTTTTGCAAGAGTTGCCCGCCCGTCTCTCACCACTGTGCTACCCTTCACCAAGATATGGGGGTTATTAATTAAAATTGCAACACCATCGTTCTTGTTAGAATTTGACCCACTCCAAATGGAAGGGCCTTGAGTCCACAACTCCTCCCACCTCCTGTAACTTGTTAAAAAAGGTAAAGCACATTCTTGTAATAAAACGACATCTGACTTAAAAGACTTTAAAAAGGATAAAATGCTCTGTGCTCGTAAGATGGACTTCACACTTCTCACATTGATAGTGGAGAAAGTGAGTGCCATGAGCAGAATTAAAAGGTATGAACTTATCTTTTGTCTTGAGATTAAAAGGGAAACAGAATTACAGAGGCAGACATTAAAAACGGATTAAAATCATGTGTTGAACTGTGTCACTAGCTCCTATCTTAACCCAGGGGGCCCGGGATCAGGAGGGCAAGTGCCTGATTCCTCAAGAGCCACAGAGGGAAACTCTTGTGACTCTTTCGGTGTCGATGTTCTTAGCTTTATGTGCAAAAAGGACACTTCATTGGGGGATTCTGAGGGCCACATACGATCCAGATCTTCCGAGGGGAACTATCTGGATGATGCGTTACCCTCAGCTTTTTCTCCTTTTCAAATAATGGAGATCCCGCAGGCCTTTTCTGCACCTGAGCATTTGGGAGTGTACAATCAGTCTCACTCCCACTTGAAACAGTTTGGAGGGAGGAATCGGTCTCCTCCTCACTCTCTGTTTCTTGGACTTTTCTGTCAGGGGAGGAGGGGACTTCCTCTCCCACCATGTCTGACTTTGCCTCTTTGGCCGCCCCACTTCCTCCTTCCTGTCCAGTCCCTGAGGTTGGCTGGAAATTCAAATTTCCCGCCAAAACCTCAGGCCCCGCCTCCTTGTCTCTTTGTTCCTCCATTTCCTCTTTTTGTGGGGCGGCCATCTTGTTTCCTTTCAACTTGTTGGCAAAACTCTTAGGGCAGTCTCTGTAGAGATGGTTTGTTTCTCCACAAAGATTGCACCGTCTGCCATTGGTACAATCATCAAAACTGTGACCAATTTCTCTACACTTCCCACATACTAACTCTTGGCATGCTTCAGCGAGATGCCCAACTCTGCCACACTTCCTGCACAGTTTAGGCATTCCTTGATAATGTATGTAGCCTCTGTTCTCTCCAAGCACAATCATGGAAGGCAGATGTTTCAGGCCCTGGTAGCCCCCAGCGTCTTCCCATTGTTTAATGGGAATTCGCCAGGAGCATGTCCAGATGCCATCTTCATCTAACACTTTGACAGGCTGGCCTCGAACAGTGCAAAATCTACCCAACCAGACACAAATATCATCTCCAGTCACTGTTTCATTAAACATCCTGACAATCACAGTTTTAAGTGTGTTATCCGATAGTTTCTCCACAGTGAACATGGAGAACTGGGCTTTAACTGAATCAAACCTTTGCCAAAAGTCATTAAGAAGGGCAGCAGTTTTAAAACTTACATCAAATCCTTTGTTCTGAGGCAGAGTCATCAAACAATTTAAATCATCACATTTAAAAGCTAAGGTCTTTTGGATCAGCTTCCTGGAAAAGTCCATGCGGGACATTCCCAGGAGCTTCCCCTCAACCTCCCTAAATAAAGCGAACGCTGTGGTGCCTCCGCACGCCGGCACGGGCAGCCGACATGATGGAGACACCAACAGCCTAAAAACCTTAAAACAACAATAAATACAACAATAAATAACCAAATAAATAACTAAAAGACCTTACCTTAAAACTTGTTGGAGCTTGAAGCAGCAGATTTCAATATACCTCTCAAAAGTTGTGCGACTCGGGATATAAAAGATCTCGAGCCAAGTAACCTCCAAGAGGCGATCGCAGTCTCAACCGTCCAACCAGACACTTGATCTTAGCCAAAAGGCCGAGAAGCGATGCCGTTGCCAAGCAGTGGGGGCAGAGCCGGCAAAGGCGACGCCCATCTGGGCCGCGGTGGGTTTCGTACTTTGCCTCTAGGACCACTGCTGTCGATCAGATCGTTTGTTAAATAGTGGAGATGATTTGAAACAACCTGCTTTCGCGAACTGGTCCTAGGTTTTTCCATCGACCTCCACAAAAGCACCGCAGTACAATTCTCTGGACTCCCTAGGTCGTTCTTGATCAGGAGGGGGGGAAAAAAAAAGCTCAACTTTAACATTTGGATAGTGTGACGAGTCCCTCGTTCTTCCTGCTACGGCCGGCCAGTGGGTGTGGCTGGGAGACTCATCAAGTGAACCATGTACACCCGTGCTTCCCTCTATAAAGCTTGGGCTTTGTTTGGCGTGGTGTGTTGCTTGCTCCTGGGTGCTTTGGTTTTGATTTTGGTCTTTGTTTATTTTGAGTTCCTTATTCATTTAAATGTGGTTCTGTCTGATGTTTGGTTATTGATGTGTCTGACAGAAATTGTGTTTGGTTTTGTTGATTTCTGGTTTCATATATTTTCTTATTTATGCTGATAAATCTCTTTTCGTTGCAACCTACCAAGCTGCCTATGTCCTCCGTTTCATTTGTCACGGCTT